>NW_012267235.1:9980479-9996997 GCF_000151885.1 Dipodomys ordii
TATATTTTAGATATGAGACTCTTGTCCGTTGTATGGCTAGTAAGATCTTTACTAGCCATACCACTTCCAGTTTTCTGGTGGTTTATTGGAGATAGGAGTCCAACGGTCTTTCCTGCCCGGGCTGGCTTTGAACCATGATCCTCAGATCTCAGCCTCCTGAGTAGCTAGGATTACAGGCGTGAGCCACCAGCGCCCGGCAGGATATTCTTTAGTACACATTTCACCCTTAAAATGGTTCATTATTGTGGCAGGCTGAATAATGATCCCCCTCAAGAAAATGGTGGGGCAGAAATCATCTTATGATTCACATTTCAATTCTTTTAGCTCTATATTCCAGAAATGGGGTGGCCGGCTGGTTTGGAAGGTCCATTTTTAGTTGGTTAAGGATTGTTTTCCAAAATGGTCCCTTCATTTTATACTCAACCAAAAGCTGGCCAATTTCTCTACAGCCTTGCAATATTTTTCATGAGCTAACAGTCATTTTAAAAATATGAAGTTAAGCCAGATGCTGGTGGTTCACACCTGTAATCCTAGCTACTCAGGAGGCTGAGATCTAAGGATTGTGGTTCAAAGCCAACCTGGGCAGGAAAGTCCATGCAATTCTTATCTCCAATTAACTACCAGAAAAACAGAAGTGGCACTGTGGCTCAAGTGGTAGAGCACTACCCTTGAGCAAAAGAAGCCTAGGCCCTGAGTTCAAGCCTCATTTCTGACAATAAAATAAAAATATGAAATTATGCTTCACTGTGGCCTTGAGTTGCATTTCTATGATAACAAACATATCTTTTTGTGTGTTAGCCATTTATTCATTATTTTTAGAGAAATGTGTTTTCAAGCTCTCTGCCCATTTTTTCCTACCGATTTTTTTTTTTTTGACATACAGGTACTAATCATCAACTGTAGAGTAGTAACTCTACAGAGATGGATGAAAGTCACATGATTGTCTAAATTAATGCAGAAAAACCATTTGCAAAACCAATGTTCTTTTAAAATAAAAAAAACCATTTAATTAATTAGGTGAAGAAGGAAGCTGCTTGGGATAGAATCTGGATCCAACCTCTGGTTTGTGTGACTTCAAAACCCAACCATACCTAGAATATGCAATAAAAAATAAAAATAGATTAAATATTTTAAAAGAAAATGGTAAGGACTACCTATGCACACATACACATACATAAACACATACATATGCATACATATACATACATGAACAAAATGTTATAAATAATGAATAAATCCAATTAAAATGTAGGCTGCACAATCAACATAACAAAGCTAACTGCATGTCTTCCAGTATAGCAGTAATAAAATGACTGAAAAGGAGATTTTTCAAAATCCCATTTACAAATGTCAATAAAACAGAGAAGGGATAAATCTAACCCAATGAGGTGAATGATTGGGAAGGCAAGAAAATAAGCTATAAAACATTATCACTTGCTTGATAATCTCCAGTTTCATCCATTTTCCTCCAAATGACATAATTTCATTTTTCTTTATGGCTGAGTAGTATTCCAGGGTGTGTGTATGCATGTGTTTGTGTGTATGTACACACACATATGCATATAGTTCTTTCTGGTTATCCATTCATTACCTGGTCTGATTCCACTGTTTAGCTATTGTGAACAAGTTGCAACAAGCATGGGTATGCAGGAGCATTTGTGTACATTGATTTAGTCTCTCTCAGATACCAGCCCAGGTGTGGCATGCTGGTAACTGAAGGTAAGTCTACTTTCGTTTTTGAGGAACCTCCATACTGATTTCCACAGTACTTGAACCATCTTAAATTCGCACCAGCCATGTATGGGGTTCCTTTCCCATCCCAAATGCTGTTTTCCATTGTTGCATCATCTCCTCAGACAAGTCAACGTCAAGGTGCTTTCACGTCAAACAAAACGAAGGATATTCGTCCATTCAAAGGAAGGGAAATCCATTCAAATGACCAGAGAGACCAAGTTCAGCCCAGGGTTAATTGGGCTTGAGTATTTTGAACAAACACAGCCAATGACAAAACAAATACATTTCCAAAAATGCTTAAATTCTCACACATGTGTTTGCATGTAGCTCAGTTGGTGGAGAGGCTTTTGGTCCCAGCTGTGTTTAAAGTATTGTGAAGCTTGCACAGAACAGCGTGCGATGCTCACTGTGCCTTCTGCGCATGCGTGATGGCACTCTCCTTAGAACCGTGGACCTGCAGCCACCAAGGGCCTGCTGATGCTTGACAAAGGCATAAAATCATTTCAGAGTGGAAACTCCACCACCCCCAACTTGCTTTAAAAACTGAAGGGAGTGGCTGAGAGCTTGTGGTTATCAGCTCTGTTCTAGAGCACAGAATTAGACACAGCAGGCGGAAGAAATGAGTTGGAGGGCCATTCTTCTAAAAGCATTATGCTTAGCATTGGGTCCCTGATCTGGCTCCTAACTTCCAGAGAGAGCCACTCTGTAAGACCCCCCCCACATACACACCCCTCTCTCTGCTGGGCTGAGACCAAACTGTCTGCCCGCCTGTCTCTTGTCACTGGTGGGGCTGACAGCTTTATGTCTGCCTCAGCCAGGGAGGAGAGGAGAGGAGGTGCCAGCAGAGTGCCTCTCTATGACAGGGAAGCAAGATGGATATTTTTATAGAGGAAGAAATGCACTGAACAAGGGAAATGAGATGAAATGACCATAAAGGTCTCACATTGGCCAAACCAATTAGTAGATGTTTACAGAAGATAACCCCTGAGGTCAGATAGAAGTGGCTTTGATGTTGATACCCTTGAGGAGGAGGAGTGGATTAGCATCCTCCACGCCCCAGTGAGATGGAAGATGACCCCACTCTCCCTTCTGCTCTAGATTCCAGCCAGCTGCGCGCCCTCTGGGCAGGTGACTTAAAGCCCCAGGTATCTCTTTGCTTCATCTGTCAAAGGAGAGGGTTATAGGAACTTGCACTAAAGCTCCTGTCTCGCTCTGATGTGCCGGAGATTCTTGATCACTTTTGGAAATGTAGTTGATCATTTTGTTCCTGGGAGGTTTCTGTGATTTCCCTTTATCTAATTTGAAAGGAGAAAGACTTTCTAATCTCTTGTATTTGACGTTATCTCAGCCACTTTGGAATGGGAGCCATTTAAATCTCAATGAGAACAAACTCTGGGGAAGGACCTGGGGGAGGTCCCAGCTGTCTGATGAGGTTTGCTTTCACGGGGAGCCACAGGTCCTAACACTGGGCGCTCTTAGTTGTGGTGTCAGCTCCACATAGTCTGGGTAAAGTTGTATGGCCATGCTGGAAATCTTGAGTGTGCACTTACAGAGGCTCATGTGAAAAGTACCATGGTGGGAGGAGGTAGGGAGGGGGGCGGAGGCAGATTTCAGAATCAAGGAGATTAAAAAAAAATAGGATACAGCAGGAAGCAGAAGAGGACAGGGAATGACCACCCCTATCCCTCAGGATTAAGGGGGAGTCTAGTACAGAGGGACAGAGTAAACTTGCCTGGAGGCACACAGAAAGTGTGCCTCCGCCACTGCCTAAAATGATAGAGGATTAGTGAAGTGGTGTGTGTGTGTGTGTGTGTGTGTGTGTATGTGTGTGTGTTAGGGATGTTGAGGTCCTTTGTGATATCCCAGCAGGGTTACAAAATGAAAAATAAACCCATTTCTATTTTTTTCTAATATGAAAGTTGACATCACCTATTGATGATTGAATTTCTCATTTGTCCCAGCCATTACACCAGTCAGGGACATAACTTATTTCAATGGATGTTATTGTTAATTGTAGAGGGGCAGATATTAGTGCAGAAAAATGCTTCACAGCCAGCTCTCCATGTGTTTCTCTAGAAATATGCAAAACTACAATACATCACACAACCAAGAAGGGTCACCCTCACCGAAGCACCGTGCAGGGTCTCAGTTCACAAAATCCTTCGGAAACACTCAAAGGAATCTTTTATGTGTAGCATTTTCCCCCCAAAATCACAACCTGGTCAATTTCTTGATCTGTGGAAAATATTCCATATATTTAAATATCTAAGTCTTGGATAAGATCATCTCTTAAGGACTTAGAGAGAAATACACAGCCATGGCAAAAAGTTACAACTGTGTCAACTTGGAAATCATGTGTATAAAATTGTTTATCAAACAATGGTTTTAGAAGAAAACTTTTATTTAAATATTAAAATCATTAAGGTATTAGTGAATAAATAATCGTTCCTCCTTTTCCTTTCTCCTCTTCCTCCTCTTCTTTCTCTTCCTTCTTCAGGTCCTCCTCCATCTCCTCCTATTCTGTTACTTTTTCTTCTTTGTGCTGAAATTTGAATACAGAAGCTTGTGGGTGCTAGGTAAGCACCCTACCACAGAGATACCATTCTCAGCCCTTTATATTTTTTCACTCTTTTAGAAAACTGAAAAAATTGCAATTAGTTCTAGAATCATAAACCTAGCTATTTCTTTGAAAATTTACTCTGAGAGTTGTCATTTTATTTAATTTTTTGCAAAAAATTTAATGATTTAATTTACAATTTTTTGGGGTCAGTTGTAGGGCTTGAACTCTGGGCCTGAGCGCTGTCCCTGAGCTCTTCAGCTCAAGGCTAGTGCTCTACCACTTGAGCCACAGTGCAACTTCCAGCTTTTTTCTGCTTATGTGGTAATGAGGAATCAAACCCAGGGCCTCATGCATGAGGGGTAAGCACTCTACTACTGAGCCACATTCCCAGCCCAAATTTACCATTTTTTTTGCTAAGGAAGGATACACAATATTATTTTTGAAAACATAATATGTAGGGCCTATCATTTTAGGACTATTTTTTATTTTAGTATGATGACTTTATTTTGTTTTATTTACTATGCATACATTCAGGCAAAAGAATCATAAAATAGGTAAGACTGCAGCTTACAATAAGAAATATATGTTCTACTATTGTTTAATTTTGCTTTTAGATATTAATGATTTCTAAGAGTGAATCAAATTGGTCAAAAGAGGCTATGACACTACTCAAAATCACTAAGACCTAACAACATTATGTTGATAAATCTTAAATCACTTAAAGATAATAAAAAAATGGCTGAGAAATGGCCTGTAATCCTAGTTACTCAGGAGGCTGAGCTCTGAGGATTGCAATTTGAAGCTAACCCATGCAGGAAAGTCCATGAAATTCTTATCTCCAATCAGCTATCAAAAAGCTGGAAGTAAATCTGTGACTCAAGTAGTAAAGCTCTAGCCTTCAACAAAAGCTGTTCAAGAATACCACCCCCGACCTTGAGTTCAAGTCCTAGGACTGGCACACACACACACACACACACACACACACACACACAATGTTGGTACCCAGGCTCATATTAATGGCTTCTGCTGTAATCCTAACTTATCAGGAGTCTGAGACCTGAGTATTGTAGTTTGAAGCCAGCCTGGGCAGAAAAGTCTGTGAGATTCTTACCTCCCATTAATGACTAAAAAGTCAGAAGTGAAACTGTAGCTCAAGTGGTAGAGAGTTAGCCTTGAGCAAAAAACTCAGGGCCAATGCCCAGGCCTTGATTTCAAGCTCCATTCAAGCTCCAGGACCAATACACACACCCACACCCACACCTACCCACCCACACCCCCCTCCCCCCCCACACAAACAAATAATAGGTGCAAAAGGGAAAAAAGACAATAAAACATAGAAGCTCATAATTGGAAGGAAAAACCTTAGACCTTGTTGTTGTTAAAATACATAAATAAACCCCCTTGGCAGAACTTAAAACAGATTGTCAATAAAATAAGCAAGTAGACATTTCTACAGGATGCCAATCAAATGAACCATTAACTAGTATTTTAAACTGAAGTTAAAATAGTTCTGGTTTATGCCATAGGCTCTTTTCTCTTCTCCTTTCCCCTCTCCTCCTCTGTCATCTCCTCTCTTCCTCTCTCTTCCTCTCCCCTCTTATCTTTTCCTCTCTCCTCTCCTCCTCACTGTCTCTCTGTCTATTGCTATCTCATTCTCTCTATCTCTGTCTCTGTCTGTCTCTCTGTCTCTCTGTCTCTCGCTTTTTTTCTTCTCATTTTTTAACTGTGGCCAGGTACTATACCAGGTACTATACCAAACCTCCATCCCTTTCTTGCTCTGGTTATTCTAAGACAGGGTCTGGGTCTGATATACACCTGACCTGCAGTCCTCCTGTTTTTTACTTCCAGTCATAGCTGGGAAGACATGCATGCACATCACCATGCTCAGCTTCTTCCACTGAGGTGGACTCTCATGGACTTTTCTGCCCAGGTTAAAAACTCATGGCACCTCGATCCTCCCAATATCCTCTTCTTGAATAGCTGGGATTATAGGCATGAGATTCCAATGCTTGGTCCCACCAGTTATTCTTAAAATATATTTCAAAGGCTAAAGGTAAAAACTGTGGTGAGAATTGCAAGAGGCCTTTTCTCCTTTTGATTCACTGGAGACACAGAACTGTATAATTTTATATTGAGTTTTTGCTAGAGAGTAGTTCTCGAATTTTAGCAAGATCAGAGTCAAACAGACCGCTGGGCCTTATCCACAAGAGGTTCTGATTCAGTGGCTCCTGAGCGGGCCCCAAATATGCATTTCTAACCATTTCCTGAAGATGGAAATGCTGGTGCCTGTCCCAAGAGCAGATTTACGAACACTGCAGCTCCGGGAAAACTGCCTGCATCCTGGGCTCATTGCTTCACTCAGCGCCCAAGCCTGCGGGCGCACACATGCAGAAGCTGGGTTCCAAATGCAACACGCTGCCCCCATGCCCACCCAGCTCTGCAGGATCTCAGGCTTTGGAACTTAAACCTTGCTAATAACAAGAAACTTTACACTAGTGTGCAAAAGAAAAACACACATTTGCTAATTAGCTCTAATTGGACAGAGATCTTTTAGCAGTGTAAGTCTGTGCTAGAAGGTTCAAAGAAAATCTGATATCCTTTTCCTTCTTGGCTCCCTTTCTGTACCAACACAAGCAAACTGTGAATCAGAGGGAGGAGGAAACCTAGCTCAAAGAAAATCACCAAAATTAGAATCAGAAAAGAGGTGAAACCTCACAAGTTGCTTAAATCATTTAATCTACGTAATTAGCCAAATACTGTAAGATAATAGTACATCTTCCTTATAAATCAGATGTCTTACTAGGCATAAAATACATTCACTCATCAGAAGCTTGCATTGTATTTACCACCAGTCAACCATTATTTGAAGTCCTTTGTAGATTTTTTTTAAAGAAAAAACAACAACACTTCATTGAATTCTCCATCTGGGTGTGATTGATCATACCTATAATCCTAGTCACTTGGGAGGTGTAAATCATGAGGACTATAGTTTGAGACCAGCATAGGCTGGTCTCATTAGGGTCATGAGATTCTATTTCAACCAATTAAAACAACAACAACAACAAACCACTGGGTGCTTCCAAGCACTGGTGGCTCACCCCTGAATTCCTAGAGATCCTAGGCCCCATGGACCCTAAGCTTGGAAACCAGCCCTCAAGTCAGAGAGACTCCATCTCCAGAATAACTGGCTAAAAAGCTGGGCTGGAGGCAAGGCTCAAATGGTAGAGCACCAGACAAGCAAACAAGTTATGTGAGTACAAGGTCCTAAATTCAAACCTAAGTACTGACAGAGGAAAGAAAGAAAGAAAGAAAGAGAGAGAGAGAGAGAGAGAGAGGAAGGAAGGAAGGAAGGAAGGAAGGAAGGAAGAAAACAAGGCTGGGTACAGTGGTATCAACCAGTTTTATTCTTAAGTTCCCATGAACTTACCTTGTCTCATCTAACGACAAAAGAAAATATTGTGCTTCTTTTGCAAGTTTCCCAAATCATCGTTAAGGACACCTTTCCCCTTACTTCTGACTTCTGGTGGATGGTAGAGCAGAGAATAACAGGGCATCCCCTTCGATTCAGGGGCACACTTAGGTCCTGGCTGTTTTAAATCCCTTAGAGGACTTAAAAATAATTTTTTAAAAATGATCAAAACCAATTTTCCTGTGTGGTAGCCAAACCTTCCAAATATTTCTCGATTATAGCCAACCCCTTCACATGATGGTTCACTCAAGAACTGAATCATGCATGTGAGGAAATCCTTTATTAAGGGTTAGAGAAATATACCATAAACCTTTAAACACTAGAAGACCTACCCCCCAAATTGAGTATAGCCCATATGAACTTGTAGACACTGAGCATCTTTGGGGGTCTCTGACATTCTCCCATAGGAATCTCAAGGCTGACTGCCATTTATTAGATTAAAACATCTCTCCTAACTTAGTTTCATCTTTATATGCATGGACTCAAATAATCATTCTTTGGAAAACCAGGAGAATTAACCATGTTTTGGGCCCATCACTAGTATCCAACCTTTACCATTGCCGGGCCTGTCTGTATTTTCTATAGGGGCAAGAGCCTCAGGAGAGATTGCTGCAGAGAAGCAGCAATCCTCATCTCTGCTGAGTCTCCTTCCTGAGCCTCTCAACCCAGTGCCATTGTGCATGGATGGGCTTCAAAAGGCCGTGCAGTTGATTTTACTCCCCGGGGGGCAGATGGTACTTCCTCTCTGTGCATAGGCAGACATGAGATGCTTTGGAGCCTCTCGGGGCACCCAGCCACATGGGCCTTTTCCAGGAGGGCAATAAGAGGTGCACCATCTTATACCTGGGTTTAATAATTGGTGATTGAACACACCACATTTGGCTTTAGATCTTTTTCCAAATGCCATAAATCATCCATGGCATGCAGGCAGGCTGTTATAAAACAGATGCTGATGGAGCCTATCAGGGACACCTCCTCCCTGAATGCGCACCACTGCCTTCTCCAGTGGCTGAGGATGTTTTGGTGAGTAAGTGGGTTCTTAGTGGAGGCTGGAAGAATGGTGGAGCACAGATCAAAGGCATTGGCCCCCACCCACACCAATCTAGGCTCCAGACCTCTTCTCTTTGGACCTCGGAATCTGCTCATAGACTCAAATCTGCTTTAATTAAAAAGGGAAGTTGGCCGGGCACTGGTGGTTCACTGTGTAATCTTAACTACTCAGGAGAATCTGAGGATCTCAGTTCAAAGCCAACCTGGGCAGCAAAATCCATGAGAATCTTATCTCCAATTAAACACCAAAAAAACAATCAAACAAAGAAAAACTCATCAGAATTGGAACTGTGGCTCCAGTGGTAGCCAGGTAGCTCAGGGACAGTGCCCAGACCTCCAGTTCAAGCCCCAGGACTGGCACAGAAAAAGGGAGAGAGAGTTCTAGTCCTGTGTTTCTGCCAGCCCTCATGACTGCTGGACACATTTGCATCTAACAGAAACTTGGGCAAGCTAGAGGCCAAGCTCATAGAGGAATGTGTGCAGCCCAAGGTGGTGATGCTTCATCCAGGGCTTCTGAAGGGTGAGTTCAAATCCAGGATGTATCACACCTCAAGGAGCCCAAGACAGAAGACCAATGGGGAAGGAGAATGCAGAATTCCCAGGAAGCAGACAGGAAAGAAAAAGAGCAAGGCTTCCTGCCAATCTCCCCAAAGCTTAGGTTGCTGGCAGGTCTGCTACTTCCTTCCTAAGGCAGGACTTCCTGTCCCTGTTGAGGCAGGAAGAAGAGCTTGGAGGAAGTGAGCCAGAATGGCCCTATGCCATTGACAAAGACCTTCATAAGCTTCAAGGCTGAAATTACAGAGAACCGCAGCCAGATGGACTTATCCAGAAGTCTGGGAGTACAGGATACTTCAGGTAGGGAATTTCTGTGGACCTTCTTTTATTATAACTGGTATGTAGGAATCTTATCACCAAAACTGCCTGCCATGGTGACACAAAAGGCCAACATTGAGCTCATGGGATATTTGGGAGGGTACTAGAAGTCAGCCAACTAGAGGGATTAGTTATGAAAACCTAAGAGTCTTTTTCTTCCCTTTTCTCAAGCTATAAAAAGCAACGACCTATTTTGCATCTTACATTTTGGCCTACCATCGAACTCTGATACTTCTTAATTTTATTGGTGTTTGTTAAAACAGATGACTAACTGCTTATATGGTGAGATGAAAGATCTCTAATGAAGAGTTTTGGTTCCAGTGGGAAAATCATTTTAATTATTTCAGTTAATGAATGAATGAAAGAATTAAACTTTTAGAAGTTAATGTTTCTTGAACCCCCCTGATGAATCTTTTCTCTTTATAGTAGGATTTTCCTCTGCAACAAATTCTTGGTAATCACTAGATACTTACAATGACAATGGTAAAGACTTTGGAATAAATACTTGGAGCTTATTGTCAACTTTATGCAATCTTCTCCACTCTCCCTTCCTACCTATTTCTTGCCATGAACAACTCCACTCTTTATTATTGGGCAATTGAGCACAGACTGGTGCATTGTGGGACATTTCCAAACGATATTTGGTGTGAATATTTGTTTCCTTTCCCCAAATGCATGTGTTCAAAGCCTGACTCTTGAGGTGAGGTAAGGGAATCTGGTTATCAGGATGGGACCCCCATGAATGGCATTTGTGCCCTAAGGACAAATAAAGGCTGGATAATAAAGAAAGATGTCAGAGGATATGAAATTCTCAGGAGCAATTAAGAGATCCAGTATGCACTGTGGTTACTACAGTTAATATTAATGTGTTATGTTTTTGAAAATCATTAAGAGAGTAGGTTTCCAATGTTCACACAAAAGGTAAAGTATGAGAGGCAATTCATTTGCTTGATAATCCATTCTACAAGGTATATAGATTTTAAAACCTATTACATACTGTAAACTTATATGAATGTTACTTATCAATTTAAATTGATTAGTTGATTTCAAATGAGGCCTGAAGCCAGTGCCAGTGGCTCAGGCCTATAATCCTAGATTCTCAGGAGACTGAGATCTGAGGATGATGGCTTGAAACCAGCCTGGGCAGGAAAGTCTGTGAGACTCTTATCTCCAAAAAAATACTCAGGAAAGGCCAGAAGTGGTGCTGTGGCTCAAGTGGTAGAGTGCTAGCCTTAAGCAAAAGAAGCTCAGGGACAGATCTCAGGCCCTGAGTTCAAGCCCCAGCACAATAAATAAATGAATAAATAAGCCTGAGAGAGGCATTTTCGATCACCATGCAAAATGCAAAGACAAGGCAAGAAATCAACACTCTACAACCCAGACAGCAGCCCTCACCAGCACTCTACCATTCTGGCATCGTGACCAGGATGGCCAGTTCTAGGAATGGTGAGGAATACATATGTGTTGTTTAAGGCACCCAACCCAGTCAATGTGTCTCTGTCATTGCAACCAGATTTCAGTGGAAATGGTCAGAGACCATTACTCAATACAAGTTTGTTCAGGATCAGGTTTTTCCTTAAAGCATTATTTTCTCTCCCAGTTCTTTCTTCAGTTAACTTTTCTTACTGTTAAGATACTAGTCCATAGAGATTGTCCCCATACAATCCCAGATTCTCTTCATATTGCAGAGGACCCTTGTGTTTTGTTGAAAAATAACCTATCTCAAATTAGTGTTTAAACAGGGAGCTTTGTACATATTCCAAAAGGGCTGGGTTACTCCTACTTGTTCTGTTATAAACCTAGTTTATCATCAGAAGTTTAGTTAGGTTCTTAAGAGAATTGCCACCTTCACATCAAATCATGAAATTGCTTGTTGGGGAAAAAAATGGTATCAAGAGCAGAATGGAGGCTGTTTCAGTCCTCATATAATAAATCATCAGAAAAACTTATGATCAGAAGGAAAACAGGTTCTCAAATGGTGACACTCAACGGGATACTCTTACACAAAGAATTCCAGATATGGTGGTACATGCCTGTAATCCCAGCACTTGGGAATCATGAGTTTGAGGACAGCTTAGCCAACATACTGAGATCCAGTATTAACCCTACAAAACCAAACAAAACAGCAAACTCTCTTTTTTACAGTTTCAATTAATGTGAACAAAATAGCTTATGGCTAAGCTGCTAGACAGCAGGAACAAACTTCAGGGAAGAGTTTTATTAGCTAGTTTCTCTCCAAAATGTTACAAAATGTTCTCAGTAGAATTCAACATATAGATCCATGGAGGAGTCACATCATAAACTCCAGACTTAAACATCAGTAGATGATAAAGTGAAGATAAAGCAAAGCTACAGTGAAGCATTGAACTTACCCCACAGGAATGTCTTTAAAATGTGTCTGTAATTACGGGAAATGCCCTAACCTGCTGTGAGTAAGATCTGTTTATGGAGAGACATGCGAAGAAGACCACTGCTCTGGTCATTAAGAATGGTACCTGCTCATCTAGTGCCCTGGAAGTTCAAAAACACAGTGTAGGAATAAACAACTTTGGATTTATTGTCACTAAGCATTTTATTTTGTTTTATTTATCTTTTGCTGGTCCTGGAGCTTGAACTCTGGACATGGGTGCTGTCCCTGAGCTTTTGTGCCCAAGGCTAGCACGCTACCACTTGAGCTACAGTGCTACTCCTGGCTTTTTTGTTTTGTTTTTGTAGTTTAGTGGAGATAAGAGTCTCATGGACTTTCCTGCCTGGGCTAGCTTTGAATCACAATCCTCAGACCTCAACCTCTTGAGTAGCTGGGATTATAGGCATGAGCCATCCATGTCTGGCTTCTGCAGGAACTTTTTCTAGTTCAATGATCTGAGAAAGCAAGGAAATGACTTACTGGAAAGGATGTGGGCTGATTACTCAGTGACACACACACACTGACACAAATGCTGACATCTGCAGAGCAACTGTGTGATCTGATTGGCCAGTGGCTGAGCCATGAGCCCAACTTCTCTTCCATGGGAATTCTCTCACCCCTGGGAATTCTGCTACCATATTATCCCCAATCCTCAGCTACTTTTATAGCCTATGCAGGAGGACTTCATGCTTTGTCTATTCCCCCAAATTCAAACCTTTTATACACCTCTGTATAGTTTTTCCATGGAAGAAGACTTCCCAGCTTTCAGCCCTCCTTCCCCCTCCCCTGATTCCCTTGATTAGGAAGCTCTCTCTCACACCCAGAGTTTGAAGTCTTGGTATCTTTAATTTGAATCTACCTGGATGGGGTCACAAAGATTGTAGATTATTCCACCATCTAAAATTTAACAATGAGTTTTCTTTCAATTAGCATGTATTGTGAAACTAGTACACAATGAAGTTAGTCAGTGTGCTAGGAAGAAGCAGAATGGCCCTGGGCATTGTATTGGGTTACACTGTAACCTGTCTGTCTAAAGCAAAATGTCCCTCTGCCAGGGAGGTGGGGTCATTACTCAAAGAAATGTCCAAAAGTCCTTAGGCATAGTCTAGGAGGGAGAGGAAAGTGGGAGAAAGAGAAGAAAGGAAAGAGGGCCAGGAAGAGGGAGGAAAATATAGGAAGGGGAGGTGAGCGGAAAAGAAGAAGGGAAGGAGAGAAGGAGAGAGAGAGGAAGAAGTAAGAAGAATGGGAGAAAGGAAGAAAGAGAGAAGGAGGAAGCAAGAGGGAGGAAAAGACAGAAGGATAGAGGGAAGATATTAGAGGAAGAGACACACAGAGACTGGGTTGTTGGATGTGGTCTATTCCATAGCCACTAGAAGTTCACTTTATCATAAACACATCTGCCTGTTCAGTAGCAAATCACTTTAGCTGCCTCTTCCTTTGATTTTACTCCTGGTGAGAAGATTTGTGATTCTGATCTGGTCTCCTGTGAAGTTCGGTCTGTGAGCAGGACCTGTGCTGATCATGTCATGTACAGAAGGGTTTTCTAGGCTAGTGACATCTCTTGTTATAAATGACTAAATTCCAACACTGGCTTTGTAACTTGCTCTCCTGTATTTGATTAATATGTGCCCCCAATCCAAGAAGGTTGAAAGAACAAGTTTGTGAGGTTACCAGACTGGAAAACAAACCTTAGACTATAGTAACTTCACCAAAAAATAAAAACAAAAAACAAAACCAAACCACCACCAACAACCCACTTACATCCCACAATACTGACATCCCAGACAATACTCTGAATCTTTTTCTCAAAGTCTTTTTTCCTCTGAACATCTACAGATGTATGATGTTTGCTCCATGTCAGCTGTCTTTCATGCCACATGCACTTGCTAAATTCAAGTTGATTTGAACTTGACTGAACCTGTTAGTAATAGAAAAATTGCCCAATGTCAGTTTCCCAGTTTTCCCATTTCTGTCAAGAGTAGCAGGCTTCTCAGAACAAGCTGAGCTCATATTCAGTGTTATTTTCACAGCTCATTTGCAGTCAGAAAATATGTCCTGATGATTTTTTTAAACCCCACGTTCCTTTACCCACCACTACAGACTTAGTTCTGATTTCATCAGCTCCTGCTGGAATTCACAGAGTCCTCTGAGCCTCATTCTGGCCCCTAGTGTCATTTCCAACCCCCTCTCTAGAATAGTTATTGTAATGAATGTTGCAACTGGATCGTGTCCAATTGGATCATATCCATCATTTGGCTCAATATCATTCACACACCTTATTTTTACTGCTCAAGTATGTACACCACACTCTCTGTCCTGTGGTCTATTAGTTACTCTTGCTGAGTAGCAACCCCATCCCAAGTGTTCATGCTCAAAACAGTACCCATTATTAATTTGGTCACAGAACTATAGCTTGGGAGGGGCTGAGTTGAGACTGCTGATCTGGACTACACCGAGCATCTGCTGGAGCACCTATCCAGAAGCTGGAAGGTCAACTGGGGCCCACCAGGATAGCAAGATGGTGCCTCTTTATGCAGCACATGGTGGGGCTATTACAGAATTACAGAGGGTGTAGTTGCATAGTTGAAATACTTTTAAGGCCTCCCTCCAAATGCAAGATGTTAATGTTAATCCATAGCCCAGGCACTCATACTAACATCCCAAAATGATTACAAGAATGGTTAGTTGAGATTCCTCACAAGATGGCGGCTGGGTTCCAAGTGTCACCATCCCAAGAAAATCAAGAGGAAGCCGCATCACATGATATGTATGACCTATCTGTAGAAGCCCTACTGCAATCACAAGTTCACCCAGATTCAAGCAAGGAACAAATGGACAGAGTAGCAGGTAAAATTAAAATTTAAAAAAAAAAAAGACTGTGGAAGGGGAGAAAACTTTTAGTTTCTCACATCTGGGACAAATGCACAAGCATGACAGATGGAGGCTGAAAGTCAGGTGCCAATTCTTTAGGGCACATGATCTCATGACCACATTCATGGACCTCAGAGTTAGTTCCCCATCTTATCTGACAGCTGAGAAAGTCTGGGCCCACCACAACTGTAACTTAACCCAAGTCAGAGTTAGTGGCAGCCAGTGCTGGAACACAATCTAACAGACCTACTTTTACTGCACAGGAGGGTTGGGAAATGTATGTTTTCAATAAGAGTGCAGAGTGAGTTTTTACAAGCAGACAGACCGGGGGAGCAGTGCAGGTTCGGACTGCTCCCCAGAGCTGGAGCTGCAGTTACAGACCAGCAGAAACGCAGCTGTCCCCCAAATGCAAGGAGGGTGTGGAGACATAGCTGACATATTTCCAAAGTGCCTTCCAAATGGAAGACATTACTACTGGTCCATAGCCCCAGCCTTCACACTAATCTCCCCTGATGTGGGGAGAATGGCTAGTTAGGTTCTCCATCCTACTCTGGAGAAGAGCACTCGGGTGCAGACTTGTTGAGTGTAATGCAGCCTATGCCGGGGTGCTGGCACGCTGCCTGTTCCCCTCAAATGATTTAAGAAAAAAAAAAGGAACCTGTTGCCACAAGCAGAAGTCGTTCGGGTACCAGCTGCAGATGGGAACTGGCATAGGAAAGTGTGCCCTTCATTATGCAATTATCCGTAATTAGGTGCTCATTACGACCTTATCACTGGGGAAGCCAGCACTCACCTGGGCAGGCCTGTCATGAGGACTGACAATCCGGAGGAACAGTGCTTTGCTTGTTCTCCAGGAACGTGACAGCTAAATGAAGTTGGAGGTTGCAGCCTGAGCTTGGGGTGAGGCCAGAGCAACCAACATGCAGACCAAAACAGCTGGAAGAGCCAACTATTTTAATTATGCAGATGTCACAAAACCTTGTGTTCCTAGGAGGTAGATGGGTGATAGAGAACAAAAGTAAGAAGGGGAGAGGGAACTGCTGCTTTCTCCTCATTATTAGAGATATAAATCACATTTGGAGTAAAGCAGCCATAAGACAGAAATGAGGGGTTTGAACTGGTTAAAAAATCAGACACTTGGTGAACTGACTTTCCTTTTTCTTTGTAAAATAAGCCCCCCTCCAGATAGAGAGGGTGGACAACATTCAAAGACATCTTGGGGGAAAAATATGAGCTGGACTCCCATCTCAACAAATAAGCCAGGCACAGTGATATGCATCTGTGATTCAAATGATGAAGGAATCATAAATAAGAGGATCTCAGTCTCAAGCCAGTCTGGGCAAAATGGGGGACACTATATGATAAAGAAACTAGAAGCAAAATGACTGGGGCTAGCTTAAGTGGAAGAGTATTTGGAGGACCTGAGTTCAAACCCCACTACCATCAAAACCAAAATCTTCCCTTCTATTTAGGACCCCCCCCATACCTAAATTCCTCTTGAATTATCTCTTCCTCCTGCCATGCTATGCTTAACAAACGCTGGATAGTCAATAT
>NW_012267235.1:9997062-10003781 GCF_000151885.1 Dipodomys ordii
AATTCCTCTTGAATTATCTCTTCCTCCTGCCATGCTATGCTTAACAAACGCTGGATAGTCAATATGTGTTTCCAAAAGTGATGGAAAAGAAAATTGAAGGGGTTGGGACAGATCTGACTTTAATGCATAAAGGAAATACACATAGTCAGCTTTGTAAATATACACCAACGAACTGAAAAGCACAAACCGATTGGCATTTATACTAATTACATGAGAAAGGTACTATTTTTCATGGGTAAATGAACACAAGCGAGATCCATTACTTTATCAGAGGTGAGGAAGGTTTGTTTGCTCATTTGTATCTGCCAAGAGCCATCTTAGATATTTATAATGTCACTATGGGCAATATAAAATTATCCATACAGGTAGACAGTCCCAGGCAGCTGATGAGAAGAATATATGTCTGTCCATTATGTACCAAATGATTTCCTGGGTCTTACAGCCCTTCATTATAATCAGAAGAGTAAAGGTGAATAGGGAAAAAAAGAAAATTCAAGGCAGTGAATTCAGCATCTTTGGAACCTTTCTTTGCATGGAAGTAAAAATATTTGGTTTACTTCAATCCTGGAAATAATTAACAACCTGCAGGGCGATCCACTCCTTCCCTTGTCTGTCTTCCAAAGAGAAAGTTTCTGCAGGGTGAGTGAATTGATTTATCTACTACATTTCATTCTAAAAGTGATAGGTAAAAGATTCTGAGACTGTGGCACCAACTACCTATTGAATTCACCACGTTAGAAATGTCCTGGAAATACGCAGATTTGCACAAATGAGGGCACAATTTTGTAATGATACAAGGCACGCACCAATATGAATAGGAAGAGATAGCATTTGTTCAGGTAGGCTGATCTTGAAGAAATGTAGAATACCTCTTACACATTGGTCACAAAGGTATATATTGAAAATACCCTGAAGATTCTAGGCAAAACTACAAACTATTTTTATTATCTTGTGGGAAAGCATATTATATTATTGCAGACATTGATGAATATTAAAATTGGCATCTTAGCCAAATCATTGAAATTTTTTGTGTAATATACAACAAAGAAAAGAAAATTCAAGTACTGCTGGGTGCTGGTGGCTCATACCTGTAATCCTAGCTACTCATAGGACTGAGATCTGAGGATTGCGGTTCAAAGCCAGGACAAAAGCCTGATCAGAAAAGTATGTGAGACTCTTCCCTCCAATTAACCACAAAAAGCCAGAACTAGAGCTGTGGCTCAAGTGGTAGCATGCTAACCTAGAGCACAAAAGCTCAAGGACAGTGCCCATGCCCAGAGTTCAAGCCCCAGGATTGGCTAATGATGATGATGATGATGATGATAATAATAATAATAATAATGTATTATGTAGAGAGACAAGAATGAATAAGTGAAAGAAAATTTGTGATATATAATGATATGATAAATGGCTGAGATTTTAACATTAACCCTGCAATGTCATGTCAGGTCTGATCTATCAGTTCAGTAAATGTTCAGGTTCATAGTAGACAAATTACATAGACATATGATTATGTGGGCTTAAATCTTGATTGTACAACTTACTAGCTGGTGACCTCAAAGGAATTACTTTTATTTTTCTATGCTTATTTCTCTTCTATGAAATGGAAATGACATTATCTATCTAACTCAACAAGTTGAGAAGACAGAATGAAACAAGAAACAAACAAAAACACTTAAATGCTAGGTGCTGGTAACTTACCTCTGTAATCCTAGCTGCTCAGGAGGCTGAGATCTAGAGGATCCTGGTTCAAAGTTAAAAGGGATAGAAAAGTCCCTGAAAGTCAGTTTCTAAAACAATGAACTAAAAGATGGACTGTGGTGTGACTCAAGCACCAGCCAAGCAAGTGTGAGGACCTGAGTTCAAACTCAAGTACCATAAGAACAAAGTAACAAAAATACTTTTAAAAAGAGCGGACAAATGGGTTGTAGAAAAGGTTAGACTATGAAAGGCTGTACAGGAAAGAATATGGTGTTAATGTGTTGGCAGCAATAAATCAGAGGCCAGTTTTTGCTCTTAGCAAAAACATGCATGACAGGTAGGTGCCAGTGGCTTACTCCTGTAATCATAGCTACTCAGAAGGCTGGGCTCTGAAGACTGTTGTTCAATGCCCTCCAGTACAGGAAAGTCTATGAGACTCTTATCTCCAATTAACTACCGAAATGCCAGAATTGGAGCTTTGGCTCACAGTGGTAGAACACTAGCCTTCAGCATAAAAACCCGGGGACAGTACCCAGGCTCCTGGGTTTTTATGCTTATGAGTTCAGGCCCCAGGACTGAAAAATAAATGCCCTGAACAGTAATCAGCAGTTTCACTTAACTACATGGACTTAACAACAAGGGTAAGTTCACTAAAGCTCACCAAATTCTGTGCATGAGGCTGTTCAGCTGTGGCAATTTTAATAATTAGCCCCAAAATAGGAACCAGCCTTGTCTGACCATATGGAAGTGATAAAATGACTGTGAAGCGGACTTCTAAAATAATTGATGGTGATTCATGGTGTGGAAGAGTCTTTTGTGTGTTTGTAGTCTGTGTGTGTATGTATGTATGTGTATGGGGGGGCAGCGTGTGCACCACTGACTTGAACTCAGAGCCTTGTACTCTTTTGCTTAAGACTGGGACTCTACCTCTTGAGCCTCACCTCCATATTTTGTTAGTTAATTGGAGATCTTCAGATCTCAGCCTCCAGAGTAGGATGATAGGTCTGAGCCAGCCAAGACTTTTGTATAGGATAAGAGTGAACTTGTTTATAAAATTTTAACATATATTTAAACATGTGGTAGAACTATTGAGTAACTAATGATGATTATCTTCTTTTTTTCAAAATTTTTATTGTGATTAAGTGGTTACATAATTTCCCAAATTTCACAGTATTGTGGGATAGTGAAGCTTAGTTAAAGTCACAAACACATTCTAACTTTCATGGGGCAAATTGTCTATCATGGTCTATAACATTTATGAGTTCTATGAGCTTTGCAATACAGTTATTTCTTCCACATTGGGTGATATGTACATTTCTTTCGTTTTGCATAGCATCAGCTGTTCCCTCTTTCCCACTTGTTCCCTCCCTCCCATCTCTGCTATTGGGGTGCTTAGTTCATTTTGGTCAATGTCCAGTGAAGCTGATGGGTCCTGCTGTTGTATGTTTTTCCCTGATTCTCTCTAGTTCTGTGTTGTCCTCCTGGTTTCCCTCCAGTGCACACATATATACCATAAATGTGATCAGCATGCTTGGGTTATTTAGTAGTGATTCGACCAGATGAGTAGAAGTCCTTTGTTTCTTAAGTCCTGTTAATTTTGTCATATCACCTAACATTTTGGATTTAACATCCACTTATCAGGGAGACCATGGGCCATTTGTCTCTTTGTACTTGGCTTACCTCGCTCAACGTGATTTCTTCTAGCTCCATCCATTTTCTTGCAAAAGCCATTATTTTGTCCTTTCTAATGGCTGCATAAGATTCCATTGTGTATAGATACCACAAGTTTTGGATCCATTCATCTGTGGTGGGACATCTGGGTTGTTTCTATATCCTGGCTATTGTGAACAGTGCTGCAATAAACATGGAGGTGCACATGTCCTTGTATACTAGTTCCTATTGTTCAGGATAGATGCCTAGAAGTGGTATGGCTGGGTCATAGGGGAGGTCAATATTTAGCTTTCTGAGGACTCTAATAGGTTCTTCTTCCTCTGCATCTCCTCCAGCATTTGTCATTGGCTGACTTGAGGATGTGGGCCATTCTGACTGGGGTAAGGTGGTATCTCAGGGTTGCCTTTATTTGCATTTCCTTCATAACCAGGGATGGTGAACATTTCCTCATGTGTTTCTTTCTCATTTTTATTTCTTCTTCTGAGAAGTCTCTCTTTAGTTCCCTTGCCCATTTAGGAATTGGCTTGTTAGGTTTGGGAGGGATTAGTTTCTTGAGTTCCCTGTATCTACTGGATATTAACCCCTTGTCTGATATACTACTGGCAAATATTTTTGATGATTATTTTCTTTTTATCCCCCTTCTTCACCAAAGTCAATCAGTTTAGTTTCATCAAAGGTATGCCCTTTCCTTATGCTCTCTTATTCCAAAAAGTGAAAAATACATCTAAATGTCAGGTCTAAGGAGGAGAACGATTGAAGGTTGAACAGTGATTGAAGGTTGAACAGCAGAGCTGGCTAGTTGTGAGATCAGGTGACAAGCAAGCATTATTGGGCCTGGACCTCCTTTATTTTCTTTAGGAGTTGTTTTTCACCACTATGGGTACACTCATAAGTTTCAGATAGCATTAATCCACAAGCAGCCTACAGGAAGCATTTCTGTTGTGGTTATTGGCAATTCACAGCATTAAGCCATGTGACTAACACATAGCACATGCTGGAAACCTCTGGAATAAAGTAACTGGCACGTGCTCCCCAGTGTTCACATGGCATTCACCAATGGCTACATCTTCATATTCTTGTTAGCATTAGTGATTTTGGCATCTGTAATGAGAGAGTCCTGACTGGCTATAGCAATGGATAGAACTGGGCACTGGGTCCAGGCTCCTCTGGTCTTTGAGTCTGTGTGACCTTTTCCCCTAGAGATCTCAGACTTGTTGTTTTCCTTCTTCCCTTTGAACAACATTCCTTGGGATGCACTGGCAGCTCTCTTCTTTCTTTGGGAAAGACAGAGATGGGACCCTGGAGAATGCTTGGGGAGTGAAGCCAGCAGGGGTGGCTGCCATGTGCATCCGGACCAATGACCGTGAGACCAGGAAAGAGCCACCAGTCACTGAAGCCATTAGGCTAATAAGCTCTAGGGTGCTCCATTTGCCCATTGCCATAAAGATGACAGGTAGGTTAGAGATTATTCTCTCCTTATTAGCCATTAGCAATAACAACACAGATGAAAGATCTCTAGGGCGATTTTTGTCACTGAGATTCCAATGGACTGCTCTGAGCTGTGTCTTAAATCAGTTGTTAATGATGGCCAGGCTAGTGCCCAGGGGCTCAGGTTTCCCAATGGTTCTGTCCATTGCCCCCAACCCCCCATAAATTGGAAGCTCATAGACTAACAGAGGGAGAAATCTCACACTTGTTCGCAGGATAAGTTTGTTTTGGAGAAAAAGATGCCATTCCATCTCTTGTATCCACAACAGGCCACCACAGGAAAAAACAAAACAAAACAACCCCACCCCACATGAATGCTTTCACAGCGAAAAATCCATCGTTTTTTGATCTTTGCCTTTTATAGAAATACTGACAATTGCTGGGAGCCATTATCTGCTTACCAAGGTTTAAGTGGTATTTAGATGTCCTGGGTTACTACTTTCAAGCTGAGATCCAGTTGAAAGGAGAGAACAAAGAAAGAAAGTTTGTTTGTTTGTCCTGAACAAAGAGACTGGGTGGAGTTCTCTTAAAAGAGCCTGGATTCCATTTTATTTCAGGGAAGGTCATTCATCCCAGCTCCTGCTTCTGAGCGGCTTGGTGGAGATAATCGTTTCTTACACAGGCTTTTTATTCTGCTGCTTATAAATAGCTCAGCACTAACTAGGGTTTTTGAGAGCTGTGGAAACTGAGGCTAGATCCTGAGGTTTATGATTTTTTTGGACACTGCTTTAATTCTCTCAGTATGTGTATGTGCCTGGGACTGCTTATACTCCGTGTGTGTATGTTCACGGGTGTGCATGTGTGTATATGTTTTCTCATCTGTGTGCATGATTTTCATGTTTTGTTAGCTGGATAAAATGGAAACAGAAGACATCATCCAGAAACCAAGTAATTGGAAGGAGGCAGTATGATCTACTAAACTGGAGAAGTTGTTGGAAATGATTTGGGGAAGGTAGAGCCCCCCCATTAAGTTCTAGGGTTGAGATGGCTCAGTCAGACATCTCATGTGAGTGTGTCATTCTGAAGGTCAGGAGAGAGTCTGGCCTGGAGATACAAATTTGGGAGCTTTAGCTCGCTAGCTGGGTTCACATTCCAATTCTCTCACTTACTATGCTACCTCCAACAAATCTTGTTTTCTGCTGGTCCAGTGCCCTGGTTCATGGAATGGAGCCATGGCTAGCATAGATTCTCCTTAGTAAGTGGTTAAAAAGCTAGCTTTATATAAACTTTGATAACTCCTATGATTAATTTTATTGTTAATAATGGAAACAGTATTTTTATAGAGAGACTATCTAAATGTAAAGACTGGTTAGCTTCCTAGAGAATATTTAGAGCCAGAAATGGAGCAAGCCCAAAAATGTTAAGAACTCAAAGACAAGGAGCCAGAAAAAAAAAAAAAAAAACAACTAAGAAGTAGAGACCAGAGAAATAAAGAATCAAGAGAGTAAAGTGTCATAAAAGCCTAGAGAAAAGAATTTCTAGAAGGATAGAGAAGCCAACTAAGCACTTAAGACCAAAAAAGCCAATAAAACCCTTTGAAATTCTACCAGGAAGGGGAAGGGGCTAAGGGAAAATTGTAAGGCATTGGCATGGATTGGTTTGTGTATGTAGGTAGAAATGTCACACAGTATAGCAAAGGTCTGCTAATTAAAAAAGACTGATAAAGCCACCTGCCCAAGGCTCATGCCTGTAATCCTAGCTACTCAGGAGGCTGAGATCTGAAGATCATGGTTCAAAGCCAGCCTGGGGAAGAAAGTCCATGAGACTCTTATCTCTGATTAACCACCAGAAAGCTGGAAGTGGTGCTGTAGCTCAAAATGGAAGAGTGATAGCTTTGAGCAAAAGAGCTCAAGGACAAG
>NW_012267235.1:10003851-10008669 GCF_000151885.1 Dipodomys ordii
AGGAAGAGAGGTGGGAGGGAGGGAAGGATGGAGAAAGGGAGGGAGAAAGATTGAGAAACATCTTCGATTCACTTACCCAGAGTTCATGGCCATCCTCACCCCAAGGTAGTTTCATCAGCATAGGAAGATGTAAGACTGGATGGTGGATGAAATGGAGAGGATCCATGTCCACAACTATGTGCAGGAAGCCAGTGGAGGCACGATGCGGTAAAGCTTTACTAAAGTAGGAAAAACTGAAACAGAGTTTACCATTGAAGGCAATGATGTAGGAAGATTGACAAATACAAAAGAGTGGAGCTTTGAACTCCTTTTAAACTAGCCAATGGCACAAGAATGTGAACCAAAATTCTGACCAATCAGAATAAGGGTGGTAATGCATTGGGGATAAAACTTGGGGGCACTGTTCACCCTGGCTTGCTTACTTGATTTCTGGTTAGTCGCATGCCCTTGGGCAGAAGTAAAATCTCACCTTACCAAGTTCCTTTCCAGCTGGTGTCATTCCTACCTGACACTTCAATATCCTAAGACATTTCTAACAGTAAAACATTCCTTTGTGTGATAATAAACCCATGTCAATCCACTCAGGAAGACAGAGCCCTTGTGAATCCATCACCTCTCAAAGGCTCTATTTTTTTTAAACATTATTGTATTGGTGATTAAGTTTTCCATTCATGAGTCTGGGGTGACACATAAAAGCCAGAGCTTGATTTAGTTACTGTGGCTACATGAAACAGAGCACTCTTTCTCACCAGAGTCCCGAATGGCTGCTGCCTCCCATTGCTCAGCACCACACTAGGTAGGGCTGAGTCCATGAGAATGGTGAATGTGTGTGTATGTGTAGGAGAAGGCCTTCTAGACCTGTGACACTTCAGTGTACCTGCAGTTTCCCTGACAGGAATTATTCTCAGTTAGAGCAGTATAATAAACCAGGTGTTCTCTATCAGATTTGAGGAATCACTTCTTCTCCAGGTCCTAGACAAAAATAAAATAAAACAAATGCTTGTTTATATTTATTTATAACTAAATGTCGATTATATATTTATTTCTATGTTTATAAATACTTGTTCATTCATTATATATAAACTATATATGTAAATAAATATATTTACATGTCACTAGGTATTTATATATTTGTGTGTAATATTATATATAATACATAGTATATAATAAATTATATACAATATAATTATATAGCATAAATATATGTTGCTTTCTATTCTTATTATATACAATAGAATATATAATTATATAATCAATTATACAATTACTTATATATACAAAATAATTATATATAATATATAAATATATTCTTTCTTGTTCCTATTATATACACTATATAATTATGTAATTAATTATATTATATATATACATATATATTCTTTCCTATTCATATGCTGTTTCTTGCTTTTCTCCTCATCCACTTGGCCAAATCTTAACTATCTTAACCACACTAACTGGAGATTTTCTGCATCATCTCCTACTCACAAGATCTTTAAGAATCATTCCTGCAGCCTGATACCAGTGGTTCATGTATGTAATCCTAGTTACTCTGGAAGTAGAGATTCAGAGGATTATGATTTCAGGCAAGCCTAGGCATAAACTTCCATGAAATTCTATCTTCAAAATAACCAGCAAAAAGCCAGGCTGGAGGAGTGGCTCACGTGGTAGAGTGCCAACTGAGGAATACACAAAGCCCTGAGTTCAGACTCCCATACCAGAAAACAAAGAATAATTCCTTCAGTATGTGCTTGCTCAGGTACACCATCTCCTCTGATACCAGTGACAGCAGGTACATTCCCACTGGGGATGTTTCCTACATGAAGCAGGCAGTGTGAACTATTCACATGGACCAAATAATTTGTGTCCAGGCCATGTGTTTGCCCTTTGAGAGGCATTTCTCCTTAATACAATTAAGTGAGGAAGCTACTATCACTTATTATCATAGTATTATTATCCCTAGTATTATTTTTTAGATTATTTTTAAGGATAAAGAGATGAACTCTTTTGCTCAAGTTCAGAAACAGGAAAAGAGGTTGATCCAGGACACTCCCTGAAAAAGTGTACCTGCAGAGTGAGCTCTGTCTAGCACCATGTTGGAAGGGTTTCGGGGGTGAGGGACTATCACCTCCATACAGGATGAAAGGGCAGATACTAGCCGCTAGGGAGGCTCTGAATAGGTAAGTCCTTCCCCTTGCTTCCTCCACACCTTTACAAAGCGACATCCGTTGTACTTTATTCTAAATATGCTGGCAGCGTACTGCATATTGTATTGGAACTTGCTCTTATTTTTATGCACCTTCTGACTGACCCTCCCCCACTATTCCCTATGGCTGTTTTTGTAATGAACCTTCTGGTACAGATTTATAGAGCTGTATCAAGTTCTATCAATAAAATAAATTCCAACAGTGGCATTGCTGAGCGAAAGACTATATAGGCATTTTCCACTTGATAAGTTGCCAAACTTACGTCCAAACTTATCTAGTCTTCTCTGGCTGTAATAAGAGCATATATGTTTCTTTCCATCTCTGGTAACTCTAGGGACTAGTAAGTTTATGAATGTGTGACACTGTGATAGGAGAAATACAGCAGCTCATCATTTCATATATGTAACTGATGGAGGACATTTTGATTGGCGACTTTTAAAAATGTTATGTTTACATGCTTATTGAGTTATAGTATTTTATGTATTAAGGAAATTCATTTTCTAATATGCACATTTTTCTCTGTTTGCTGTTTTTCTCATGTAAAGCTACCTGCAGGACGGAATTCATTTATTTATTTTTTGCCAGTCCTGGGCCTTGAACTCAGAGCCTGGGTGCTGTCCCTAGGCTCCTTTTGCTCAAGGCTAGTACTCTTTCACTTGAGCTACAGCAGCATTTATGGCTTTTTCTGTGACTAATTGGAGATAATAATCTCACAGATTTTCCTGCTCTGGCTGACTTTGAACCACAACCCTCATATCTCAGCCTCCTGAGTAGCTAGGATTACAGGTGTGAGCCACTAGTAGCCTGGTGCATATGTCTCTTTAAACATGATCACATGTTGGCATGAGGTGAAACATTCTTTTTGAAGCCTGTAGGAGAAATTTAAGAATTTGTTAAAAATTGAGTGGGTAGTCAGCCTTTCACTTTATAAAAGTGTTCTTGAGGTGATAAAGACCATGCCCCTCTCTCTCCTTCTCATTTTCTCTCTCTCTCTGTTTCTCTGCCTCTCTCTCCCTCTCCCTCTCCCTCCCCTGGCTCCCCCCCCCCCTTTAAGCCAGGGAACAGAGAACATACAGTTTAGAAACAAGAGATACATCCTGCCCTCTTCTATTCCCCCCCCACCTCTCTTCTTGTCATTCTAAAGCTCCCAAACTTGCACATTGGGAACTTTTTTGAGGTGGGAGAATCATGGTAAGGCTCTTCAGTGGGCCATGCTGATGATAATAGGCAACATTTAGGCCAAAGGTCTCTTATATTTCCACATCTGCATCTTTGTATGTGAGTCAACCTCAGAGATGCTGAAAGCATGAAGCCAGGCAGGGCCTAATGTGGATTAGCAAGACAAAGAGCTGGGGAGGGGAGGAGCCAGGATGAGCTTTAATTGACTGAAGATTTATTAGACCTCATGAAATCTGCCCTTAGCCACCCACTTTCTATCTCATCTGCCCACGTCTAAATAGAACGGCTTTGTTAGGATGTGATGGTCATTTAGAATTATCCAGCAACAAATCTCATGGCTTTCAAAGGCATATGGACCAGAGCAGGATGTTGAAGGGTGTTCAGCTAGGAGCACAGAACCCCAAAACTGGAAAAATGGAAATACGGGAATGTTTCCCAAGCCTGCCTAGTTGACTTTTGTTTGTGGTCTTAAGCCCTTTAATGCTGCTGGTTTAGTTGAGAGAAGGCCAGAAAAGATACCCTCTCAAGCAGCCTGGATTTTGCGCTAATAATACTTAGAAAAATGTGTTCCGTGTTCTGCTTTTTGGGATAAATGCTATCCTAGCCTTCAGACTCAATGGAGCATGTCCAATAATACTTTAAAGCTCCGCTTATGAGCACGAGATCTCTCTGGGGCGATACAAATGTCAAAATAGCTTCTCCTTGATGCCAGTGACAGGTAGACATTACTAGGGCTTGAGTTTCCATTTAGCCGTCGGCATGCAGCTCATTAATAGGGTGTTAGAAAATCCTCCTGAATTTTATTACCAGGAACTTCCCCCTGGGGTTGTTTTACTTGGCAAGGCTCACAAGTCTCAATTTGCCCATCTTTGCAATGGGTAGATGTTGAAAACTCTGTGACATTTGGAAAAAAAAATAAGGTGATTTCTCCCTGTGGACAATAATTCCATTCCATTTAAGTCAGTGGGAGATCTTCCTGGAAGTCAAGGGAGAAATTTGCCCATCTTAAGAAGATTTTCATGTATGAGTACTGCAGATGCCACAAAAACAACAAACACTGACAAACTTAATATGAAGAAGGATGGACAATCCTTTTCTACTTTAAGAATTCTTATTTGATTTTATTTTTTGTGGCTAGTAGAGTTTGAACTCTGGGCCTCAGGCTTGTTAGAATGATACTCTAGCATCCTTCCAACCCTGGTTTTTTTTTTTTTTTTTTTGGCTAGTTCTCTTTTGGAGATGGAGTCTTGTGAACTTTTCTGCTGAGAACAGCTTTGAGTCATGAGCCTCTTGGATCTCAGCCTCCTGAGTGGTTGGGATTACAGGTGTGAGCCACCAGCCCACGAAAGAATTTTGCTTAAAAGTGGTCACCAGGGCCGGGCGCTGGTGGCTCACGCCTGTAATCCTAGCTACTCAGGAGGCTGAGATCTGAGGA
>NW_012267235.1:10008883-10051383 GCF_000151885.1 Dipodomys ordii
CAAAGGGTGTTAGACCGAGCAGGAGCAACCACAATGCAGCCCCTGAACAACACCAGGGCAGGGGGAAGAGGGATATAACCAATACCAAATTAGGCCAAGAAAGCAGGCAAAGACTCAGCTTTAAATTCTGCTTGATGATCCTGCTGTACATCTAGGGTCGAAAGCAAATAGCTTTCGAACAACACTACAGCTATTTGTTTTCCCACTGAGGTAATAATCATTGGTTTGACTGTGGGTTCCAGATGTACATTATTCATAATCCATCATGGCCTGAATCTCTATCTACACAATGGGATCCTCTTCAGTGAATGCAAATGAAGCCACCACTGTCTTGTCTGTAATTGTCTAAACTAGCCAAGTGCCTTTCTTTGGTGAAAAGAATCATGGAGAACTCCGTGCTCTGTCTACCCCTAAGGGCCAAGTACTTGTTCTATGCTTTATCTCTTTCTTGTGGCTTTTATCTACCCAACATGAAAGGCACTCTCTTTCCTTCATGCAAGCAAATAAAAAGTAGATTGAGAACAAAGATGAAAAGAGCACAGTACACTGATGGTATACTTCAGAATCGAGCAGCCTGGTTTTCAGATATCGGCCAAGGGAGAAATTGCACAGGGCTCTTTTACATCAGACTCAGAAATTCAGACTCTCCAAAAAAAAAAAAATGAAACACAGCATGTGCCCATCAGGACTTGCACTACATTAAAATGAAATCATGTCCTTGGCAGTTCTTGAAAAGGGATTTAGAGGCCTGCCTTTAGCCTTACTTAATGGAGAAGAAGCGCTCAAGAGTAACGGCTTTGCCATTTGCCACCTCGATCTTTTCCACTTAAGGAATCTTTTTCTCTGAAGCACAGACAGTTAATAGAGCCCAAACTGGGCCATTACCTACCAAAGATCAACACCTTCTCCTGTTAAAACGCTCTGAATAGGTAGGATCTGTAGAGACTTAGTGCTGCTGTTCTTACTAAGCAGATCCTTATCCAACAAACCACAATTAAGATTCACTTAGCTCTCTAAGTAAGAGATATCACAAGAGAAGAATTGAGCTCTTTCCAGAACCAGCCACATTTCGGAAGACTACTGATTGGAAAGAGGAGTTGGGAACTAGATTTAGGCCAGAGATGACACCATAACTGTTTGTGAACACCCTGAGCAGCCCTGAGGTTGCTCCTGGCATCCTTCTCCAGGTAAGGTGACAAGTCTGCATATGGTGACACC
Organism: Dipodomys ordii; assembly: GCF_000151885.1. Lineage (NCBI taxonomy): Eukaryota > Metazoa > Chordata > Mammalia > Rodentia > Heteromyidae > Dipodomys > Dipodomys ordii. Next base: position 10,010,102 of record NW_012267235.1, read on the forward strand.
AGGAATCTTACCCTCCTCAGATGTGCACAGAATTTGAGACTCTCTTTCTTCTTACTGCCATTCACCCTCCTGTAGAGGGTAAGCAAACCCAATCTGAACATCCAAACCCCAATATGCTCCAAAATCGGAAACTTTTTGAGTCATTGGCATCCTGAGGCCTCAGGAGACGGGTCTCAATCAAAATATAGACATATTTAAAATATTGTATAAAATGACTTCAGCCTATATGTATATAAGGTATATATGGAATTATATATCATATATGTAGTATATATATGGCGTACATATACATAAATATGGTCCTATGTGTATATATAGCCCCCAGATAACAGGGACCCCTCAGGCCCTGGTTCTGACACATTGACTCTTCTGGTCTATTGTCAGTTATCCTTCTCTGCTCATTCCCTGTGTAGCTCATCCCAGAATCTAAAGACTCAAAAGGTTCCATTTCCTCCCCTCCTACATTTCAGGTGGTCCAAGCCACAAAGGAAACTCAAGTGCTAGCAAACTCCACCTTAGACATCTACAAAGCCAAGCTAAGTTGGGACTCCACCTATTCATTCTTTTCGTGATGGCTCAGATCTGTAGTCCTAGCTACTCAGGAGACTGAAATCTGAGAATCATGGCTCAAAGCCAGGTGGGGCAGAAAAGTCTGTGAGACTATCTCTGATTAACCAGAAAAATGCCTAGCTGGAGATATGGTTCAAGTGGTAGAGTATCAGCTGTGAGCAAGAAAACAGAAAATTCTAGACACTGAAGTCAAGCCCTGGAATGGGAAAAACAAATAAAAATCCCTAAAATGAGCCAGGCACTGGCTCCTATGAGCTGGTGGCTCACACCTGTAATCCTAGCTACTTGGGAGGCTGAGATGTGAGAAGAAAAGTTCATATCCAGCCCAGGCAGGAAAGTCTTGAGACTTATCTCCAATTTACCACTGAAAAACCAGAAGTAGAGGTGTGATTTAAGTGGTAAAGTGCTAGCATTGAATAAATGCTCAGAGACAGACTAACGCACGCACACACACACACACACACACACACACACACACACACACATTCTAAAAATGCTTCAAAACCTGAAATTCCACTAACACTGACATGACACCACAAGTAGAAAATTGTACACTATTTATCTTTGCTTCATACACAAATTATTAAGAGCATGACATATATAAACATAAATGAATTTTGGTTTAGACTTAGGTGTCAGCTCATGATACTCATTTTGCAAATGTCCTAAATATATGCATATACTTAGAATATGCATATGTAAGTATATGCAGTTAGCTCAAGATCTGATAAAAGACATAAAATTTGAGTCACTTCTAATCCTAAATATTTTCCATTAGGGATATCCAACTTGTAATTATTATAAAGGATATGAACAGGCCATTTAAATGATCAGAGAAATAAAAACTGGAAATGAAGGATATCATTTTGGTCAATTAGACTAGCCAAGATTTGAGAAGTCCGGTTCAGACTAAAGTTTGGTTAGACAAAGTCTTTTATGCATGCTTCTGTTGATAACATGAAATGCAATCTTTCTGATGGCAGTATGTATTTTAAAAGCATTTATAATATTTGCAGAGTTCTGACCCAAAATTTCCAGGAATAAATTTATAAGAAATACAGGATAATGAATAACTTAGGGTATATTTATACAGTAGACTATTTGGAGCCATTTAATAGTAAGGATATTATATATATACATATTTTTCAAAATTGAATTTAAAACAATCTATGGAGTGCAGTATATTTTTGAATATTGGTCTGTGTATGCATAGAAATCTATTTAAAGATATAAATGTGTTGGCATTTATATTTATGGGGATAGGACAAATCATTTTTAGGTTTTTTTCTTTCAAGCTGGCATAAGTTTTCTATAATAAGCATTTATTGCTTTCATGATTAAAAATATTTTCTATTGAATTTTCCATTACCTGAAGTTATCTATTTCTGGTTACACATCCATACAGGTAAAAATGACTTTGAATCATAGATATAAGAAATGCTGGGGAAAGTGGGGCCAGCAACCACAGTGGGAAGAAATGATGGGACAATTGCTACCATGAGTAGAAATCCAGTAGGAGATTTACTTTGTGCAATTTAGCATCTACAATTACAGATTTGCTAGGAAGCTTTGTTTGTGGAATCCATCTTTGGTCCTACAGAGACACTACTATAGCTCCCTCTATGAGCTTTCTCTCACGGACAACACCCTAGACACATTCTTATACACCCTCGATTCTTTATCCTTTATAATATAAAGTGAGAATCACTTTCAATAGGAATGCTTTCCAGTCACGAGTGGCTCTCAACTTAAATGTTTAGCAATAAAATATTTAGCATTACTATATATATATATATGTATAGCATTACTATAAAAGTGATGTACAGAGGGGTGACAGTTACATAAGTCAGGTACAGAGCACATTTCTTTTTGGACAGTGTCACCCTTCCCTTGTAATCTCCTAGTTTTTCCCTCTCTTCCCCACCTACAAGTTGTATAGTTCATTTTCCACATAGTGTCCAGGGAGTACCACTGCTGCATTTGTTCAGCCTTTGTCCCTCCAGTTTGGTGTCCTCTCTCCCCCCTTACATCCCCTGAAATATTTACAGGGTTTTAAAGGGATGGGGTCATGGCTCAAGTGGTAGAGCATCTGTCTACTAAGCATGAGGCCTGGATATAAACCCTAGTACGACCAAAATAACATTCCTTTGATCCTGAAAAAAAAAACAAGCAAAAATATTTAAACTTCACTAGCAAGAGACAAACTTCATACCTTTTGCCACTCTGAGTACTCATGTGTAGGTATAAAACAGTGTTTGAAGACAGATTTTTTTTTCACTATCATTGATCTCTTCTTTGAATATCCAATATTCTCTGCCACATTGCCAAAATTCCTGGCATTTATTTGGGAGTTCTATAACTTCTGACAGCAGTTAGTCGGTGTTGTCAGGAATGTCAGTGGTTTCCAACTTCTTATTGTCTAAACCACACTGCAGTGGAGTGAAAATTCCTGTCACTAACTCTATATAATCCATGGCTGTATGATTAAATTTCCTGAAGTGGAATTGCTGGGTTGGAGAAGGACATATTAAAGATGTTGAAATATCTAACTTCCCTCTTGATAAATTACAGTAAGTTTCACCCCGACAATTATATATGCTCTTTGTAAGTATAAGATTCAAAATGTATGGCTCATGATGGGCTAAATTAATTCTCAATGTTTATATTTAAATATCTTTAATTACTAGTGGTGGAGACCATCGTTTGGCATATAGGTGGTCCCTTTTGGGCTTGGGGATGTGTGTGTTGCCAGATTATATATTCTGGCCCATGGCTACTGGGTGATCTTTTAATTCGTGTGGGAGAGCTCTTACATATTAGTGCCATTAGCTGCAAATGTATTCAATATGTCATTTGGAGTTTGTTTTGAATGGTTACGATGGTTGTTGATATTGTTTTAATGTCCTTTTCCTGATGATTTCTGTGTGTGCCGGTGGAAGCCCCCTCCCCCCACCTCCTATCCCATTTTAGAGAAAGTGTGAAATGTTTGAGAGGTGGCTGGCCCCTTGGGGAGTGTCCCTTGGTTGACTTTGGTGGCCCTGTAACCTTTTGCCCTGGGGTATGGGCTGCAGCTGACTCTGGATGCATTGATCTACTGTACTACAATAGGCCTTGCTCTTCCCAAGTAGAAGGTGTCTGTGGCCTCCAGCCAGAGTTTCCTACACTTATTTCCCTGGATACCACACTTCCTTCACGTGATGAAGAATGATGATATATAGCTTTTGTTGAATGTATTCGATCCGGTCTTGTGTGCCCTGTGTTTTACAGGAAATCCCTTAAAGCTCGAGGCCTGCCTAGGACATCTCTATGGAGCATTACTTCAAGTCAGGTTTCCTGAGCTCTAACTGCATGTTCACCATTTCAGGGAGGTTTTGTACTTCTCAACACTGCCCTCTTTCTCAGAACAGTAGTTTATATTTCCTGTTCCCCCTTACAAATGCATTTCTCGACTGTTTCCTCTCTACAAATGGCAGATTTGTTAGGTAAGTCTTTGACATTTTGTTCTTTTGTGTATGTGTGCTGGTAATGGGACTTGAACTCAGGGATTTTTTGCTCTTGCTTGACTTTTTCACTCAAGGCTAGTGTTCTCCTACTTGAACACATCTCTACTTCTAGCTTTTTGCTGGTTTGTTGGAGATAAGAATGAGTCTCACAAACTTTTTTTACCCAGGCTGGCTTTGAACTATGGGCCTTCTGAATAGCTGGAATTATAGGCATAAGTCACCAGTATGCCTATGTTAGCATTTTTTTCTATTTTTCTTTTTTGCCAGTCAGGGCCTGGGTGCTGTTCCTGAGCTTCTTTTGCTCAAGGTTAGTTCTTTACCACTTGAGCCACAGCTCTATCTCTAGATTTTGTTTGTTTGTTTGGTAGTTTATTGGAAATTAGAGTCTCATGGACTTTCCTGACTGGGCTGGCTTTGAACCATGATACCCAGATCTCAGTAGCTAGGATCACAAGCATGAGCCACTGGCACATGCTTAACTGCAATTGTTAATTAAACCATTCAATTTATGATATTTTGTTCTTTAACTGGCAATCTTATTGACATATTACTCTTACAATTTTCTAGTACTTTTTTTAAAAAGTTTTCTGGGTGAGCAAAGCACACAAAACAATATTCTATCTCCTTTACCAACATCTTTGAATTTGTTTCCCTGGGCATTTATGCTTGTTCAGGTTTTCATCTTATTGAATATTGACTATAATCAGAAAAATGATGAGCACTGAAATTTTTATAGGAAAATCTCTAGTACTGAGTAAAAGCCTTCATGATAGTATTTGTAGGTAAGGGCCAGGTGCAAATGCTTTGCATACTGTGCTGTGATTATTATAAATGAAGACATATACAGTATTTCAAGATTTCTTGCCTTTCTTATAAAACTAGAAAATACTACAACTATGTTTGCTTATATTGGGCCTTCCCAGCCTTCCTGGCCATAATGCACAATTCTTTTTAAACACCATTTTGGAGGACTTTTCAGTTATTCTATGAATATTTTTCACACTGGACAATATACAACTTCAGTTTTCATTTCCTTTTTAAATAACCTTTCAATCTAAACCCTAACAGTCACACACTTAACTCTGGATTTAAGTCATAGTATCAGTTAAAGAAATCTGTCAAACTATCTTTAAAAGAAACCCAGTGACAAGACAAATAATGAGATTTAAAATGCCACACCCATCTCAGTAGTGGAGTGAGAGTTTCTGACACAAGGCTTTTTAGTAATAAAGACAGGCAGCAAACTGGAGATACAGGAAATTTCTTCAGTCTGATGAAGAGAATCCATGAAGAGCCTACAGCCAGCATCATACTTAAGGCTGAGTGCTTCCCTGGGATCCAGATTGCAGGAGACTCTCTGCTCTCACACTTCTACTTACCATTGTATTAGATATGCTAGCCAGGGCAATTTGTTTTTTTAAAATGATGTAAAGGGAGCTGGGAAGGTGGCTCAGTGGTAGAGCACTTGCTTTGCATGCATGAGGCCCTGGGTTCAATTCCTCAGCACCATATAAGCAGAAAAAAAAAGCCGAAAGTGACGCTGTGGCTCAAGTGGTAGAGCGCTAGCCTTGCATGCATGAGGCCCTGGGTTCAATTCCTCAGCATCATATAAGCAGAAAAAAAAGCCAGAAATGGCACTGTGGCTCAGGTGGTAGAGCTGAAGAGCTGAGGGACAGCACCCAGGTCCTACGACCGGACCTCCCAAAAAAAAAATGACGTAAAGGACATCTACCTTGGGGAGGAAAAACAAAACTATCCATTTGCAGATGAAATACTCTTATATAGAGACAACACTAAAACTCCCTTGGAGGAAAAAAAAAACCTACCAGAATTAACTAAGTAAGAAATAAGTCCAGTAAGGCAGTACAATACAGCTTCAATATAATATAATATATATATATATATATATATATATAAATCAATTCCAGTGTGTGTGTGTGTGTGTGTGTGTGTATGTATGTTTGTGTTGGACCTATGGTTTAAACTCAGGTCCTGGACATTGTCCCTAAGATTTAAACTAGAGCTTCACTTCCAGCCTTTTTGAGGGCTGATTGGAAATAAGAGTCTCAAGGACTTTCCAGCTTGGGCTGGTTTTGTGCCCTTTTCTTCAGATCCTGAATAGCTGGGATTACAGGTGTGAGCCACTACAGCTTCCTCAACTGTGTTTGTTATATAGTGGCAGTGAACAAATTGAAAATGAAATTAATTGGACCATTCAATTTACAAGTACATTAGAAAGAAGAAAAATACTTAGGAAAGGACTTAATAAAAGAAGTACACGAACATGGTGGAGGTACAATTATTGATGGACATTGAAGAAGGCCTAAATAGATATCCCATGTTCATGGATTAGAAGATTTAGTATTATTATCAAAATGGTGATGCTTCCCAAATTGTTCTACTGACTGAGTGAGAATGTTATTAAAATATTAGATGGCTTCCTTGAAGAAATCGACAGGCTGCTTCTAACATTCATTAGGCAATCAAACAGTCCAGAACAACTGACCTATTTATTTAATTAAAGAAGGCAAAAAAATGGGAATACTTAGACTACCCAAACTTACTACGAAGCTGCAATAATCAAGACAGTGTGATCCAAAAACTAAGTCTCACATTCATGGTCAATTTGCTATTTGGTATGGCCACAACTCAGTAGGGAAGAGGAATTTGTCTAACCAGTGCTGCTTGGACAATTGAATTTCCATAAGCAAAAGCAGAAAGCCATATCTGTAATTTATACCATAGACAAAACTTAGCTCACAGTAGATCATAAACCTCCATGTGGGAGCTGAAATTATATTTTTAAAAAGTTATATGAGACAGGCACAAATCTTTATGTTCCTGAATTAGTCAGTATTTTTAGGTGAATAGCTAAAAACAGAAGCAACAAAAGAGAAATATACCAGACATCACCAAAATTAAGAAATCTTATGTTTGCAGGTAATCCATCAGGAACCACACATAATGAGATGAATATTTGTAATGCATGTAGATAATAAGAGACTTGTATTTAGATTATATAAATAGCTCCTATAATTCAACAACAAAACTGACAACCCAATTAGGAAATGATCTGAAGAAATGCTTCTACCAAACAGCCAGTTGATCAATTACAGAAAAGATAGCCAACATTAATTATCAGGGAAATGCTAATAAGAATCATAGTATTGTATTGTATGTACTCACATGACTACAGGAAAAAACCTGACACAACCCACAACCTACACATTAACAAGTATTGGCAAGGCTGTGGAGAAATGAAAATCCTTGTGCACATCTCTGACAGAGATGTAAATTTGTGTAGCTACTTTTTAAAAGTAGCTACTTATTTATTTTATTGTGGGGCTTGAACGCTGGGCCTGGGTGCTGTCCCTGAGCTCTTCAGCTCAAGGCAAGTGCTCTACCACTTGAGCCACAGCTCTATTTCTGGTTTTGTGTTGGTTAATTGGAAATAAGAGTCTCATGGACTTTCCTGCCTGTGCTGGCTTCGAACTGTGATCCTCAGATCTCAGCCTCCTGAGTAGCTGGCGCATGGCACTACCAGTTTTTTGTAGAAGACTAAACAAAGAGTTTTCACATGACCTAGCAATGCTACTTCTGACTATATATTTAAGAGAATATATACCTAAGAGAAATCCTAGCATATTCCTTGTGTTTTAAAATTTTTAAAGCCACATATACAAACTCAGCTTTAAGGAGACAGAGAAGAGCATATGACCATTACCTGGAAGGAAAAAGAAGCACCAATATTTAGTGGACACACTAATAGCAACTATTGACTGTTCTTCCAAATACTCAAACACCAACAGAACACATTATGTACCTGTTCTTCAGAGGAAACAAATGCACATCAAGTTTAGTGTCTGAAACATTCTATATTAGGACTAGAGGTGATTCTTGCCGGCCCTAAGCCCTGTGAAATAGAAGGACAAATGACCTATCTCCATGTACATTTGATCCAAAATAGTGTGTCAGGGAGAATGGAAGCATGGGAGCAATCACTGATTTTATGACAATTCTGAAATCCCCTGAGGTTATACAATGTTCTAGAGGCACTCTGATTCTTTCTACTGCCTCAGCACCCTTCAATTCCGTGAGTTCCTTCTGTTTGAGGACTCTATTTTCCTTTGGCCACTGTGGCTATTTCTAACATGGCATTGATATATATACACACACACACACACATATATATATAACTCTATATATGTATATATCTATATACATATATATGTATTTCTATATATATATAATGTACTGATATACATATATATACATATATATACAGATACATATATATATATAGAGAGAGAGATATAGAGAGAGATACATATATATGATATATATATATAGATATATATAGATATATATATAGATATTTATCTATATACATATATAGAGAGAGAGATACATATATAGAGATATATACATATATATGTATATATATCTTACTTGGGAGAGGTACACAACTTGTCCTGTTTATAAATTGTTGGAGTTTCTGGCTTGTGAAACCTTTTGTGTAATCATTTGGTTGATTTTCTGTCTTTTTTTTTTTTGCTAGTCCTGGGGCTTGAACTCAGGGCCTGGGCACTGTCCCTGAGCTTCTTTCACTCAAGGCTAGTACTCTACCACTTGAGCCACAGTGCCACTTCTGGCTTTTTCTGTTTATGTGTTACTGAGGAATTGAACCCAGGGCTTCATGCATGTTAGGTAAGGACTCTACCACTAAACCCCATTTGGTTGATTTTTGTTATCTCTCTATATGTCTCTCTGTCTCTCTCTGTGTCTCTATCTGTCTCTGTCTCTCTCTCCTGTAGTGAATTTGTATTAATCGTCCAAGTTTTTGACCATCTGAGCCACAGATTTAATAATTCCCCCAATCTCACAAAACTCTGTGCAGAGTTTTACCAGATTACTGACCTTCAGGACTGAATATGTGGGGAAAGGACTGAGATCCTTTCAAATAAGAAATCTATGATGTAACTGTTGTAATGATTTATCCACTTTGGAGGAAAAAGTGACTTGCAGCTTAGGCCACATCCTTTTAAAATAATTTTTCCCTTTGTTATCTTACCAACTGGTATTAATAAAACTTAAGAGTTGATTTAATAAATAGCTGAAGGGTTAAGTCTTACGCTGCTTTGAAGTTTGAAAAAGAATAATGAAGTTTATAACTGAAAGGATCTTGTCACTGAACTTTCTAAACTTATTCTAGGCTTTGGATGAAGGACAAAAAGCCTTAATGTCATTCCCACAGCCTTCCCTGCCTGCGCTCACCTTGCTCACCTCCCTCACCTCCCTCTCTGCTTCCTTGCCCTCTGCCTTGGTAGTCCAGCCCCAGGGTCTTCTGATAGATTCGAACCTGAATTCAGAACACACTCCTACCTCTGATCTTCCATGCTCTGCCTTGAGTTCTTTCCCTGGCTGACTCCTGTTTCCTGAAATGTCTACACTTCCCCGCTGCCTTCTCTGTCCTGCCTGGCAGGATACATCCCCTTTCTTCATGCCTTTCTAATGTCTCATTCCACTTTTTTCAGGTTGTTGGTCAGAGGTGTTAATTCTTATTTACTTGTGTGATCGCCGTATCCTGAGACCATCTTTGCAGCCAGATTTTAAGAGTCACAAAGAAAAGGAACATTCCTGGGACCTGGTGTGTCATAGGCTTCTAATCTCAGCTTTCTGGGAGGCAGATGAGGAGATTGGAGTCGGAAGCCACCCAGTCAAATTAGCGAGATCTTATCTCAAAAAGAAACCAGTATTGTGGTGCCCATTTATGGTGTCAGCTACATAGAAGGTGGGAATAGGAGTGATCATGGTCCAAGACCTGCCAGACAAAAGCACAAAATACATCTGAGAAACTAAATGGGAAAGGCCTAGGGCCATGATAGCTCAAGTGCAGGACACTTGCGTAGCAGGCTCGAATCCCTAAATTCAATCCTAAATGCTGAAAAAAAAATTAGAAAGAAAAAAGAGAGACAGAGACAGAAACAAAGAAAGACAGAGAGCCTGATTTGGTTTTCCTAGGAGAAAGAAAAGTTTCCAACTTCTCATAGGCACACACATATTTGTTGAAAGAGTAAATGCATCCACATCACAACAGCAAACAGATTCCATACTTTCCATTTTTTAATTTTTGACTGCCTGGAATTGCAGAAATGAAACAACTCTGACAACTTTCAGTTAGTAATTTGCTATTTGGAATTTTATTTTGTTTTCATTGCTTTGACATTTCAAAAACAAGATTGTCTTGCAGAAGAACTATTTCCTCCATCTCTTACTCAATGACCACAAACTTTAACATACACTAAAAGATCTCCTTGGCTCAAATTACTATTCTTCAAAATTTTGAATATCAGAAGGTTGTATAAGTGTCTGTCTTAGGTTGGTAATTGTTCAGACATGTTTAGTCTTACTCTTGATTTTTATTTCTTTACAAATGCATGTCAGTCCAGCTAAAGAAGACACACAAACTGTCTTTCTGCTCAGAAAACATAAATAATTCGTTGATAGCACCCAAAGGTTTCTAAGTTTTCATCTTGATTTGGGTTTGTCGGAAATTTTTAGACTTACTCTTGATTTATTTCTTTTTTTGGGGGGTGGGCGTGGAGGGGGTGGTTCGGTCGTGGGGCCTGAACTCTGGGCCTGGGTGCTGTCCCTCAGCTCTTCAGCTCTAGCGCTCTACCACTTGAGTCACAGCGCCACTTCCGGCTTTTTTCTTTTTGCTTATGTGGTGCTGAGGAATCAAACCCAGGGCCTCAGGCATGCAAGGCAAGTGCTCTACCACTGAGCCACCTTCCCAGCCCTTGATTTATTTCTTTTACAAATGTTTGTCAGTCCACAAAAGAGGACCAACAAAGATGTCTTTTGGCTCAGAAACAAAGCTACTTTGTTGGCAGGATTAATAAGAAAGGGAAATGGAAAAGAAAATGTGAATACAATTTTGTTGTCCATGCATTGGAAGTCCAAATCTTTATCATCAATTCTTGAAACATTTGATTTAATACACTGCAATTTAAAGTGTAAATGTGATTGAAATTATTTTGCCAGTCACTTTTTGGACAGTTACTTGCCCCTTTAATAATATATAGCCATAAGATTTCATGAAGAGACTTGATAGAGACCTGTTTCTCTTTGCCAGCTCTCTAATGTTACTATTACTAGCTCAAGCCACTTGATGGAAGAAAGGCATAAACCATGACTTCAGGTTCCAATGCCATAAATGAGAAAATTCAGGTGACAGCATGCATGGGTGTTGACACATAATTGGCACTCTGGTTTGTACATGTTCTCCTTTATTTCACTGAGGATGAGTGCAGAAGCAAGTTTACCCCCTTCCATACCATTACAGGGAGAATGACTCCTAGGACTTGCACCTGTGCCCAGCCCCCACACACCTGTGCCTTGATCACCTGATCCAAGCATTCCTTCCCCTCAGTCCACACCTGGCTTCCCGGCATGCCCACTGGATACCATTTGGTGTAACACCACATTCCCATCCATCATCCCCAAACCAAATATTAACCTGTAGTTTTAAGAGACACGTCACCCTCAGGAAAGCTTTGTGCAAAATGCTATTTAAGAAATATGTATGTTCAATTGTCAGCTCAAACCTTGACCTAGGTCTCTATCTGCTCTGACCAAAAGGCAGGGAGGATCTGAGATCTGACCATTTCAACTCTCCAATAAAATGGACCATAAAACGAATGTTTGGTGAGAAAAATGCTTTTATGGAAACTTGTGTAATCCAAGCTTTTTGGTGGTGGATTTAATGTCAGATTTTATGACAGGGTAGTTAAATCATTGGCTGGATCTTTTAAAGGTCTGGGGATTTAATGGAAGAAAGTATATTCTTTGTACTTTTGTCAGTTCAGAAGAGTAGGCAGGCAGATATGTTACTTCAGGTTCAAGTTGCCTAGCTGTCAGACTTGTGGATTTCAACAAAATCCTTGACTCTCAAGTCTGCTGTGTCTTAGACAAAAGGCAAGGTGAGTAGCCCATGGTTGGCAGGGGCTGTTGGTTTCCTAAGAGAGGAGTAAGTTTGTCCTGAGTCTTCTGTGTCTTGGCTGGGTCACATGCAAATGTTAAGCCATTGTCTGACAATAGGATTGTCTGTGGACAAAATAAAGCCCATCCTGGAGCCTCCAATCCACAGTCCTCTTTGTTTAAGGTCAAAGCCAACCAAGGTTCTGGCCTCTAGCCATTGCTTTATGATTGAGTAGCTTTCAGAGCCAAAGCTTTGGTACATTCTAGGATCCTATTAGTACCCCATTAGGCCTAGGTTAGTGTGAACAAGACACCTATGGGGTATTTGATCCCTGAAGGGGGCACATAAAACAGCCTCAATGAAAATGTTCATGGGATAAAGGACACGTGGAAACCTGATGAATGATCATAAAGGGAAACAGAACAATGGTCTTTTAAAAGTAAGGTAATTTTGTATATGCATATATTAACATGTATAATTATATAGTCATCCTTTGGTATCTGAGCAGCAATTGGTTGGTTTCCTTCATAGATGCCATAATTGAAGTAGGGAGATCAGGTCTGGCCGGCGCCATCTTGGCTACATGGTCAATGGTAGGGCATCCTGTCTTCATGGTGAGGGAAGGTGAAGTTCCCTGCCTCCCAGGTGATGGGAGTGCTTGAATCTCTGGACTCAGGGGTGGGGACTTGGATGATAACCCTGTCAGTCCAGTGCTTGGAATTCAAGTTTCCTGTGACTCTGCCCTCTGACCTGACCCTATTTAGGCCCAGGCCAGCTCAGGCACCATTACCTCATGCCATGTGAATCTCCATGTTCCTGTCCTGTCTCCTGGCTCTTCTCTGGTCACCATGGCATCTCACTTCAGCTCTCCATTGGAGATGAATTGGTTTGTTGGTATTGTTTTTGTCCTTTCTTTCCTCTCTGGCCTTCATGGCTCAGTTTCCTAACAGTGTTAAATGTATTTGCTGCTGCTGGTGTTTGAGACAGGAATCCACCATGCAATTGCCAGTCTTTTAATAAAGACTCCTGATTCGATCTTTCAAAATATGGCTTCAAGATGCGGCTTCTCCATTTTCTCTCTGTACCACATAATCATGAGGGATCAGAACTCTGTAGTACTTAAAATGATGTCACACCTCCATATTGCTTAGACCAGTCTTCCCAATGTTGTGAATCTTCACTAGATTATGTGAATATTGGGGCTAATGAGAACAAATGTAGACAGTGGGAATAAAGACAAGAGAAAATTGGCATATGCTTATGACTGATATAATCAATTTTTTTCAAATATTTTTCACCCTGTTTGGTTGAGTTCACAGATGTTAAACCTGTCCATATGGAAGATGGGCCTGTGCTATATTTCTACGTTATCTCTCCCCTGCATCTTATTGGTGCAACCACAAGATAATTGGCTTTGTGGACTAGCAAATTCCAGTTGAGAAAACAAAGGATGACACTATCATTTTCAAAAGAAATACTACTTTCTGCTTTAGGTAAATAGTATTAATGCTCTTCAGGTCATTATCCCAAGAGGAAGAACTGATCTTTTCTTGTTTCTGTATAAGTCCCTGAATTATTTTGATTACAAAGCAACACATTTAGTAATATGCTACTACAAGCTCTGGAAAACATATTCTCTGCCTTCTCTGGAGGTGGTTTGTGCTATTCATTGTTGTCTAGCTATTCAATAACTATTCTGAACTCATTCATTAGCTTATAGTCATTGTTATGTGTAGTCATTGAAATCTGTGCCTTGTTAGCTTAGTAGCCAAGAATTGGCTAGACAGATATTTTCTTGAGAATCTATATCCTATTCTCTGCTTGAGAGATCCTCTGGTTGTGTTGGAAGACACTTTCAACTTTTACCTTTAAGACAAGTGATAGCTCTAGCTTAGCCTTTACTTTCTTCTCAATGTCAGCCAGAGGTGAGAATTTAAGGTCTTCTGGGGGCTTTCTTCTGTGTAGCCTGGAGCCTCCCCTACACCTGCACATGGCTTTATAGATGCCCAGGAAAGAGTTGGAGCTGTGCACATCTTAGTCCCACTTTTTCTTTATTTTTCTTTTATTTTTTAAAGTTATTGCTAAGTTTTGGGGGAAATCTATTGCTTTAATTATCTTTATATTTTCTATCTCCTCAGACAGCTACGATGTTAATCAATTACCTCTGACTGATTTTGACAAACAGGGCTTTGAAAGAGTGCTATTCACACACTAAGTAACCTTGAGGTTTTGGCAAACAAAGATAAACCCTGAGTACTCTATCCAGAAATCACTTGACAGTTCCAATGATGACTGTGGGGCTTTGGAGGAGATTTTGCTCCATTCTATTCCTGCTCAGTTCTGTGGTTGTAGTTTGTTGTCTTCAGCCACAGGGGCCTGATGGGAGGCTGGAAAGGAGAGAATGGGACTGGTACAGGTTAAACATGACACAAAGCTCATTGCTCTTCACACAAACACTGCTTTTCTTTTCTGGAAGAGATGCTCTCTGAATTTCTGCAAAGCTTGGATGAGTTTCTAGAGTTCTGAAAGGGTTTATTCTACCCATTTTTCTAGTTTTCTCACTGCTTTTGTGGATGAGATGGTTTTCAGAGGCTCTCAGTCCTCCATTCCCATTTCATACTCATGATATGGCTATTATCCAAAAAAGTCAGGCCTTGGACCAGTAGCTCATGTTTACAATCCTAGCTACTCAAGAGGCTGAAGAATGAGGATTGTGGTTCAAAGCCAGCCCAAGAAGGAAGTCCATGAAACTCTCATCTCCAATTAATCACAAAAAGCAGAAGTAGAGGTTTATGGGTTAGGTGGGTTTGTGCCAGCCTCAAACAGCCAAAGGACAGGACCTCAGCTTTGACTTCAAGACCCATTCTGTCTGTCTGTCTGTCTGTCTGTCTGTCTGTCTCTCTCTCTCTCTCTCTCACACACACACACACAACAATGGCAAATGTTGGTGAGGATGTGAGAAGACTGAAGGCCCATCGATTCCCTCCAGAAAGCATTCCCTTTTACCTTGGAAGACAAATCATCCTTGGCAGATTGCTGTCGACTCCAGGATTTCAAAGACCCTCTGACTAGACAGGACCCATCATGTCATGAGACTGGTAGAGCTTGTTAATTGGCTTTTCCCAGGAGGCTCAGAGTTTTTATTCTGAAGCATGTCTTTTTCCTCCAAAATGACAGTCTTTCTGGTAATCTACCTGGACACTGGGATATTAATTAGTTATTAAATCAATAATTCTACTCTGATAGTGCCATGGCTCTCAGATCCATTGACAGTACTCTTTAGTTCTGTGTGACCATTTACTCCATCCCAGCCCCACATCACTCAGTCTAGGTAGCCTACCAGGGCCTCACCTCCTCTATGTGGCATGTTCCTGAGTAACCAGACCTCAGTTACATAGTTCTTCCTGTCTTTTGTAGACTCCCTGCTTCCAGACACTTCAGCAGCTCTGAATTTTCCCTTTCTCTCTCCTCAGCTCAGTAAAACTACCTAGGTTCTGCTCAGTGTCCAGGCAGGAAATTGTCCTGAGAAAACAGACAGGGTTTCTCCTGGGTCTCCCTCTCAAAGCACTGCAGTACGAGCTGGACTCTTTATCACTGCCTGAAGACAGTTGCTTCATATATGTTGCAATAATTTTATAGCTGTCTAATGATAGGAGGACTACTCCAGTACCAGCTCCTAAATCATGTCTGGGAGCAGAACGCTTCCCACAAAAAAAAATTATTACGAGATGAAAGATAATGAGGAGACAAATAACATACCTGCCGACAATGGAAACAGACCAAAGACAGAACTTAGGATGTATCAAAACCATAACATTCCCAAGACAAGCTGAAAGGTGTTAAGAGTATTATATAATCACACAAAATAACATCATAAACAAACAAGCTCTAAAACTATTCAGAACTGAAGTGCCAAGACTCATAAGAGATTGGTACACACAAAAAAATGTTACAAATTATACTCCTAGAAACATCAAGAAAACATGCCACACAAAAAGTGTCCAGGTGAAATAGGTAGCAAAAGAATGGTATTTCTGAAATTCAAAAAATAAAATAAATAGCATGAACGGTGTAGATTTCACCAAGGAGTCTTGAGTTCCTTAAAGTATGTTTGAATTCCTGTTGATTCTCTTAATATAGGAACAACATAGGTGCCCCTCAATGGGTGAATGGATCAAGAAAACATGGTATATATGCATAATGGAAGTCTACTATTCATCAGAAAGAATGAATGACATTGAAGCATTTGTAAAGAGGTGGAAAGACTTGGAGAGGATTATGTTAGGTGAAGTACACCAGACCCACAGAAGCCCAGGTTGCATGGCTTCCTTCATTAGTAGGAACTAGAAGGTGCCTGTAAATCTAGAAGGAAGCACACTGGGTGCACCCAAGCGATTATAAATGAATTAACTAAATTAATTAATTAAAATAACTTAATGTATAATAGAATCTGTGGAGAGCACAGAATATTATTCTTTAGAAAGACTAAGTCAAAGCCTAACAAAATGAGTACCAGGAAATGGGTACTTGCAAGGAGGTGGGGCAAGAGGAGAGAGAGGTAGAGGAATGAATGGGGGAAATGAGTAGAATGTAGGCGAGAATGCATTGTATATGCCACAGAACTGAGAAAAATAAGGGGACAGATTGTCAAATGGAGGGGAAGAAGGGTGAATATGTTGAAGGGATGACACAGATGAAGATGCGTTGTATACATAAATTGCTTTGTTAAATGGCAATCCATTTCAATACACAACCTAAAAATCAAGAAAAGTGAGGGAAGGGGTGAGGTAGGAGGGATGGGGAAGAATGTTAAAAGGGTTACATGGATCAAAAGGCTCTGTATGCAAAAACTGCTCTGTTGAGTAGCAAATCCTTTGTACAACTACTTAAAGAAGATATAACTATATTAAAAATAAATTTGATTTTCAATATCGAAGAAATAAATTATACTTCACAGGTTAATGATAAAATTGATATTACCAGGTTGTTTTCCGTAAATGAGGCATCGTAAATTAGAACATAAAATGAGGAAATAAAAGAGAATCTGTGCAAGCCGGGCGCTGGTGGCTCACGCCTGTAATCCTAGCTACTCAGGAGGCTGAGATCTGAGGATGGCGGTTCAAAGCCAGCTTGGGCAGGAGAGACCGTGAAACTCCTATCTCCAATAAACCACCAGAAAACCGGAAGTGGCGCTGTAGCTCAAGTGGTAGAGCGCTCTCCTTGAGCTGAAGAGCTGAGGGACAGCACCCAGGCCCAGAGTTCAAGCCCCATGACCGACAAAAAAAAAAAAAAAGAGAGAATCTGTGCAAATGAATTTCAACATTACACTTGAAACACTTAATCTAGGTACTCTGAAAATGTCATTATGCCTATTTTAATTTCTAGAGCAACTAGTAAAATAGTCAGATATTCTAAAATATACAGTAGGCAAATTAGAAGATTTCAAAATATTCAAGTATTGCAAAAGAAGATATCAAAGAGTTTACATAATTAGAAAATCAAATGGAATAAACTTAAAAAGTGGCAAAGGGTGTGCCTATATGCAAATATATTAATAACTGCATTAAATATAAATGGTCCAACCACATCAATTAAAGATAGCAACAGTCAGAATGGGTGAAAATGACTTGACTGCATGCTGCTGGCAAGAAATTTATTTCAATATGATATTACAGGTACATAGAAATGAAAAAAAAGAATTAAAAGCATAGATCAACATAGACCATACAAATAAATATTTTACAAAAATCTTGAAATGGCTATGTCCATATTAAACAATTAAGCTTCACTGAAAAGAATATTAGCAGATATAAAGAGGGACAATGCATGTTGATAAATTTGGTCAATTCACTTAGAAACCATAGCACATTTAAAAGTACCTAAATGTAACAACAGTGCTTTAAAACATATAAAGCAAAAACTTAGAAACAAAGGAGAACAATAAGTCATAATTAATATTGGAGACTTCAACACCATTTTCTAACTGATATATATAACTAGTACAAAGAAAATTGGCAAGACTATTGAAAAACTAATAACACTGTTATAAAGTAGGCTTTGCTTGACATTGATAGAGCTTTCTAATCAATTACAACAGAATATATGTCCTTTTCAGTGCACATAAAATATTGTCTCAGATTGCTCATATCCTAAGTCACTAAAAAAATCTTAACATATTTGAAAGAATTGAAACAATACACAACATTACATCTGAATATAATGTAATTCAACAAGAAATTAAAAATGGAGAGTTATAGAAAAAAATCTCTAAACACTTGGAAATTAAACAGTACATCTTCATGATCTGTGGATCAAAGACAAGGTTTTAGAAAAAATAGTATAAGATATTTTTCACTGGAGAAATTAAATTTCAATGCAACAAAATTTGTAAGATGCAGCTAAAACAATGCCTATTTGCAGGAGTAAACACTCAATGTTTCCATTCAAAGAATATACTCAAATCAACAATTTCTACCCAAAGAAGATTAAAAAGAAGAAAAAATGTGCACAAAAGAAATAGGAAGTAATAAACAATAAAAATAAAGAATGAAAAAGACAAATATAAATTTAAAAGGATAATGAAGATCAGAAAGAGGATGCAGTAACCAGATAATGAGTATCATCAAAGCAAAATTTCAAAGCAAGAATGCAAAGAAAATGCTAAAATCTATAAATCAAGAAAACTTTCATGAAACTATAAAAGAGAAGATGTATATTGAGAGAGCACATATAAACTTAAGGGTATTGGCTCAGAATGATGATCTTTTAATAAACTCACTACACTTTAAAACCTAGTCCCTTTTGTTCACAATTTCAAACATGGGTCATCATATTTTCTGTAAGAAAACAACTGGAAAGAAATGAGAAAGATTAGGAAGAGAGAAAAAAAAAGGAGATTATTCTTGACAGTAACCAGTGAAACATAAAGGGCAAGAGTTAGAAAAGAAAGAAAAATATTAGAATATATAACTATCAGCAGCAACAGTTAAAATCAATGCCAAAATAAATTGACATGATGTGTATCAAGAATCCAGAGAAAAGAAATATAATCTATCTGGGTGCTAGTGGCTCACATCTATAATCCTAACTACTCAGGAGACTGAGACCTGGAGGATTGTGGTTAAAAACCTTGGTAGGCCAAAAAGTCCATGTATTTCCAAAATAACCAGCAAAAAAAAAGATGAACTGGAGGCATAACTCAAGTAATAGAGTG
Source organism: Dipodomys ordii (assembly GCF_000151885.1). Lineage (NCBI taxonomy): Eukaryota > Metazoa > Chordata > Mammalia > Rodentia > Heteromyidae > Dipodomys > Dipodomys ordii. The sequence goes on from NW_012267235.1 coordinate 10,029,369, forward strand.
CTAGCTGAGAATTAAAGAAAAATCTAGAGTGTGAGGCCCTGAGTTGAAGCCCCAGGACCAGCACACAGTAAGAACAAAGATTAAGAGGGGGGAAAATGTGATCTGTCATTCCTAAGTTACCACATCTGATTTTGAAGTGTGAAGGATTTATCCAATTTGTCAAATTGCAACAATTTAAGGAATTTTTTGTTCCCATGAGTTTACCTAAAGGATAATCAAAGCATCCGTAGTAGAGAAATGGTAGTATGTGAAGTCAGTTGGTTGAGCGCTAGCTAATGACTGAAATTGTCAGTTCAAGTCCCAGTCTTGGACCTAAAAAACAAAAGAGAGAGAAATAAAAGGTCTTAAGGCACATCTGTATAAGGACTGATGGGATGTTAAACACAGAGCTGCTGCCACTAGAATAAAGAGTAGTAGAGGTTAACTTAATGAAGGCATTGAGAAATTTATGCAGGATAGATTTAGCCATAAAACTAAATGTAAGATTAGGTTAAATAAATACATAAGCAAGCAAGTTTTATGCTGGTGACTCACACTTGTAATCCTAACACTCAGGAAATTGAGATCTGGAGGATCATGGTTTGAAGCCAGGTAGGAAAGAACAGCTCTCTAGACTCCCATCTCCAAACATAACCAGAAAATAGCAGGGACAGGATCTTGCTTCAAGTGATAAAGCACCAGATGAGGTCTTGAGTTCAAACCACAGTTTGAACACAAAATCCTAAGAATATAAAGTACAATAACTTTACACTCTGATAAGTTTGAGTATAAACTAATGAGATATACAGCACATATTTTATATATAGTAAGTGCATGCTTGCTAGTTCTGTGAGATCTAGAAACTATAACCAATTCAACAAGACAACAATATTCTGTGTGGCCATATTGATCTGAAAACATCTTCTGCAAAAAGAAGGGTCATGACAATTTATAAAAGTTTTCTCACCAATGAGTGAGAAATAAGTGTGAGTTAGAATACCACCATGTTGCATCCCCATGGATTTGACATGAAGCATCAGAGTTGCAGACATCATAGGAAAGAGTAAGAGTTATCAGGACCTTCCAGATGGAAGAGCCCACATTACAGAGGGCTTTTTCCAGGGTTAAAGGCTGAGCTCATCCCCAAGTCTAAGGGAATACACTAGGGACCCACAGTGGGTAGTGGGCATTTTAACTGCACTATGGAGGACAAGAGAGCAATCCAGACAGGGGCAACAACACTGGTCCAGTGATCTGAGCTCTTAGAGAAACAGAGTATATCTCACATTAGTGAGTCCATGTGGGTATTAGGGATGAAATCAAATTTTATATTGATTGATTTCCAAATATTGAGTCATCTTTGCATTTATTGTAAAACTCATCTTGGACTCAATATGACATTCTTTTGAAACTCCATGAAGTATTATTTGACTATATTTTCCCTTCCTTCCTTCCCTTTTTTCTTTCTTTCCTTCTTCCCTTCTTTCCTTCCTTCCTTCTTTCTTTCTTTCTTTCTTTCTTTCTTCCTTCTTTTCTTCCTTCTTTCTTTCTTTCTCTCTCTTTCTTTCTTTCTCTTTCTTTCCTTCCTTCTTCCCTTCCTTCCTTTCTTTCTTTTTTCTTTCTTTCTTTCTTCCTTTTTTTTCTGTCATAGGGCTTGAACTTAGGGCCGGGCACTGCTCCTGAGATTTTCTGCTCAAGGTTAGTAGTGTTCTAGCACTTTGAGCCACAGCTACACTCTCAGTTTTCTGGTGATTCATTGGAGATAAGAATCTCTCATAGGCTTTCCTGACGAGGCTGTCTTTGAACCTGGATCCTCAGCTCTCAGCTTCCTGAGTAGCTAGGATTACAGGTGTGAGCCACCAGTGCCTGGCTTGATTGTACCACTTAATGAATTTTACAATTTTTTAAATTATGTATATACTTTTCTGCTGCATTGTTCTCTGATTTCAGAATCATAAACAGATGAGAATCTTAACTTTGGTCATTCATCTGCAAAATATGTTTCAAGTACAACCTTTGTGAATTTTTCTAGGTATCTTTCATCTTAGATTTAACAAAATCCATACTCCATCTCTGTCTCTCTTCTTTCTTTTTATAGATAGATAGACAGATAGATGGATGGATGGATGGATGGATGGATAGATAGATAGATAGATAGATAGATAATGATAGATCCTTGACAACATATAACAAACATTCATCTGCTTTATGGTTTTTCTTAGAACAAGCTCTTGGCTGAATGTCAGTGGACACTTCTGTAATCCTAGCTACTTAGAAGAATCACCATTCAAGGCCAACCTGACCAGAAAAGTTCAACAAGACTTCTTTCCTCCCATAGCTTGGCACAGTGACACATACCTATTTTTCCAAGTTTTCATGGCAGACTGAGAAAAGGCCAGCTCAGGAAGAAAAGCCTGAGAAAGTCAATCTCCACAGATGCCAGTGATCCTCTCAGCAATGATGGGAAAGACTAAAGTAGACAGACTGCAACCCTGGTGGGAAGCCAGAGCCTATCCTAAAAATTAGTGAAAAACAGGGCTGCTGTCTACGTTGTTTGAATGTATTTGTTCCCTCTGTGTTCTAATCCATTCATTGCTGATTTTCTTTTCACTCTTGCTCTTTATTTTATTGATCTGGGTCAGATGATGAGTCTAATTGATATTTAGCCATCATAATAAAAAATAAAGAGCTACATATTTCCCTCTAACGGAATCATTGATTGTATTCCTGTATGTTTTATTCCTCCCTCCCCCTCCACCCCGACCCTGCTGACAAGTTCTCTCTAAACAACTCATCATCTCTAATTTGACTTCCTTTCAGCCAGAATTAATTTGAGAGAGAAATTGTGTTCTCCCGCCACTGAAGGGACCAGAAGTTGAAAGGCAAATTTGCAAACATCTTAAAGGGCAACAAGTTGTGCTTTCTTTGAATTATGCTAAATTCTGTCTGAAAATGTGGCCAAGACAAATCACATTATTGACGAATGGATGGATTCATATCATTTCCAATTATATACTCTCCATTGAAAACAGAACAAGAGTCACCTGGGATATGGTGCAGAATTCCCTACAGTATGGATCCATAGGGGATTTTTTTCTTATGTGTGACATCCATCTGGGAAATAGTTTGCCTCTGAGATTTAGGTGGGTCCTAACCAAATTATCTATTCTTTCCTCTCCTTTTTCCAGTCCAGAGTGACATAGGATTGAATAGAGCTCATTAAACATATCTCTCTTACTATAAGAACTAGGGAAAACACATTTTCTTCTGTTTTAGAATTGTCATACTGGTAGCATATAAGCTAAGGCAGCCTATTATCATTTTGTGGACAGATTGGCAGACTTCATTTGAGGAAGAATGCCTACAACCACAGAGCAGAGACAAAAGTCATAATAAACCAGGTTCCCTCTTTCCCTGAAGATAGATGCATCTCCAGGCTTTCCTGTTTTCCCCCTACAAATTCCATTTGCTTGATCTGGACTTTCTTCTTCTTCCTCTTCCCCCATGTCCCAGAACACTTGAATGACATAGAGATGAATTGTTGTTGCTGTTTTTTTTTCTCCTAAGAATAAAATGAACAGTCACCAGATACACTCTGACGTATGCAGTTCTGATTCATATGCCAAAGGCACAGGTAGAGAACAGGAAAGAATAAAGCTGATGATTGTAGCCTTCAGAATTCTGCTTTCTCATTGAGTTTTGCTGTCTAGTGGGAGGAAGACCATGCTGGTTTTTCTAAAAGAGCACAAGGCACTTTTAGAATACACATGTCTGATTTGGCACCTACTGTATGTAACCTGAACCCAACTTGTAGCTAATCCAATGCAGAAAAGGTAATCCTTGTGTTTGTATTATTGGGCCTCAACAACTTCACATGGGCCCAGATATTTCAGAGTGAAACCATCCATCATCTATGCAGTGACACAGGATTGACTCCCATGTCCAGACACCTGTAATCCTGAATGTCCTGCCTTCTGGGAATGACTTGTTTGAAGCACATCCTCCCCGCAAAGCTTATAGAGATCAATACATGTCCCAAAGCACTAAGGACTTGCTCCTCTCTTTCATGTTTCCCTTTGCAGAATGACAAAAACAAATCTAAGGGCACTGGAGCAGTTGTCTCTCTATAAAACCAGCCTTCGGGAGCCCCGTGAGTAAATGTCTTAAGTAGGTAAGCTTTAAATGCAAAGGATTTTTCCTGTTAAGCAGAGGAAATAGCATCTATTTTAAGGATCAGAGGCAAAAAGTGGGAATCAGAGGGGGAAAAATCAGTTGAACTTCAAGAAACATGTTGGAAAGAAAATCAATTTCACCCTATAGAAGCACCATCACTGCTAGCAATACGGCATGAAAATAACTTTCTTAATGCATGTGAGAATTTTCATTAGTTAGTCAAAACTGAAAGTCAGTCAAGTGACTTTTTGACTTGTCATTTATCTAAAGTGGCCAGTTTATTCAGCCAGGCATCCTTATTCTGTGTGGCCTGCTTATGCACATGTGTGCATCTGAAGTTAATTTGCATAGAAACTTTTCAAGAAAACATTATAGACTCCCTTTGAAGCAGCTGATTCAATCTTTCTTTTGTCATGGAGTATTTCAGGGACATATTGCACTTTATCCAAAGCAGAGTTTGGCTTTAGCAAAGATATATAGGATCTTTTACTACCAAATCTAAAATAATTCTTTGCAAAAACTTTTTTCTTTGCTCAGAGTAATTCAATAGACCCAGAAATAGAAGTGTGAACTCCTGAAAGTAAGTCTACATTAGGAATGTAATTCTCCTAAAGCTTTCAGTCCTATTTTGTATACGTGTGTGTGTGTGTGTGTGTGTGTGTGTGTATGTGTGTGTGTGTGTACACAGGGGCTTGAACTCAGGGCCTCACAATCTCTTCTTGGCTTTCTCTACTTAAGATAAACACTCTAACTGGCACAAAAACAGACCCGAAGGCCAATGGAACAAAATAGAAGATCCAGAAATAAATCCACAGGCCTACAGCCAGCTGATATTTGACAAAGGAGCCAAAGACATACAATGGAAGAAACACAGCCTCTTCAACCACTGGTGCTGGGAAAACTGGGCAGCCACATGCAGAAAACTAAAAGTGGACCCCAGCCTATCACCATGCACCAACATCAACTCAAAATGGATTAAAGACCTTAACGTTAAACCTGAATCTCTGAAACTACTGCAGGACAGAGTAGGAGAGACACTTGAACTAATAGGCACAGGAAGGAACTTCCTGAACAGAGTCCCAGGGTCACAACAAGTTGGAGAGAGACTCGACAAATGGGACTACCTTAAAATAAAAAGCTTCTGCACAGCTAAATCTATCGCAACCAAGCTAGAAAGACAACCAACTAATTGGGAAAAAATATTTACCAGCAATATATCAGACAAGGGGTTAACATCCAGTATATACAGGGAACTCAAGAGACTAATCCCTCCCAAACCTAACAAACCAATTATTAAATGGGCAAGGGAACTAAAGAGGGACTTCTCAGATGAAGAAATAAAAGTGGCAAAGAAACACATGAGGAAATGTTCATCATCCCTGGTTGTGAAGGAAATGCAAATAAAGACAACCCTGAGATACCACCTTACCCCAGTCAGAATGTCTCACATCCACAAATCAGCCAATGACAAATGCTGGAGTGGATATGGAGAAAGAGGAACCCTATTACACTGCTGGTGGGAATGTACACTTATACAACCACTTTGGAAAGCAGTCTGGAGGGTCCTTAGAAAGCTAAAGATTGACCTCCCTTACGACCCAGTCATACCACTTCTAGGCATCTACCCTGAACAACAGGAACCAATATACAAGGACATGTGCACCTCCATGGTTATTGCAGCACTGTTCACAATAGCTAGGATATGGAAACAACCCAGATGCCCCACGACAGATGAATGGATCCAAAAATTGTGGTATCTATACACAATGAAATATTATGCAGCCATTAGAAAGGACAAAATAATGGCATTTGCAGGGAAATGGATGGAGCTAGAAGGAATCATGTTGAGCGAGGTAAGCCAAGAGCAAAGAGACAAACGGTACATGGTCTCCCTGCTAAGTGGATGCTAAATCCAAAATGTTAGGTGATACGACAAAATTAACAGGACTTAAGAAACAAAGAACTCCCACTCATCTGGTCGAACCACTACTAAATATCCCCATACTGCTGATCACATGTATGGTGTATATGTGTACACCATTCTATGTTATAGACCGTGATAGACAATTTGCTCCAAGAAAGTTAGAATGAACTTGTGACTTTAAATGAGCATCATTATTCCACAATACTGTGAAATTTGGGAAATTATGTAATCACTTAATCACAATTAAAAACAAAAAAAGAACCTCGGGAAAGGTAGGGAGGGAAGAGATGGTAGGGGGAAAACAATGGAGGGGGTAACAATGCTCAATAGGAAGTGTACTCATTACCTTGCTCATGTAACTGTAACCCTCTGTATAGTATCTTTACAATAAAAAATTAAAAAAAAATAAACACTCTACCATTACCAGGTTTTTACTGGTTAATTGGGGATAAGAGTTTCATGGATTTTTCTGCCCCAGCTGACTTGAAACCAGAACCCTCAGATCTCAGCCTCCTGAGTAGCCAAGATTACAGGCATGAGCCACAAGTACCCTGCTAACTAATATGCTTAACTTTGGTGGGGAGGGGAGGAATGCGAGAGAAGGAGCTTGAATTCAGAGCCTGGCCACTTTCCCTAAGCTTTTTTGCTCAAGGCTGATACTCTATTTCTTGAGCCACAGCTCCACTTCTGACATATTGGTGGTAAATTGAAGGTAAGAATCTTGTTGACCTTCCTGCCCAGGATGGCTTGCCATTCTGAGCCTCAGATCTTAACCTCCTGAGAATGTAGAACTACAGGTATGAGCCACTGACACCCAGCTTAACTTTATAATAATAAAGGTAAAACATGATACTTTAAAAGAAATCCAAAAATATAGCCCTACAACCTCAGAGAAAATGGTATGTTTGCAAAATTCCACCTGAGCCAACTTTAGAACAAACATACAGGCCCCCAAATTCTAGTACTATGCATTCACTTCTTGCAAGATTCAACAGCATGGAAATCTTTCCAATGTCAAAGAAAATAGTTGGTGTAGATAAACCACAATGTTGGGAACAAACTGTCACTGATCTGATGTTCTTTTTGAGAGTTTATGTTTTCAAACCTCTTAGACTTTTTGTTCTGTTCTCTGAGCTCTTTAAGGACTGTTTTTTATTCTGGTTCAAATTGTACCATTCTGTCCCTTTTATTATGTAAGAAAAGCATCTGACCTATGTAAAGATACAATCTATATGAGAGAAATATGGTAGTCACAACTTCCCATAAATTCAGATGAAAGTAAAAGTCAAAGAGAGTGGTATTTTTTTCCTTAAGTACTTGTATGAAGGAGCTGCCATTTAACAAAGCAATTTATGAATACAAAACATCCTGATTAATGTCACTCCTTTCAACATTCTCACTCATCCCTCTGCTCCCTACCCCTTCCCTCACTCTTCTTAATTTTGTAAGGATATACATTGAATTTTTGACTGCCTTCTCCCCCTCTTCTCTTCTTCATTGGTATACTTCTTTATCCTTGACCCCACCCTACCCCCTTTTAAGTGCTTGTTCTGGAAAGCAGTATGGAAGTTTCTCAAGAAATTAAACATATAACTACCCTATGATCCAGCAATTCCATCCTGGGCATTTGTCCAAATGATTTCAAACCAGGATACAGGAAAGCCACCAGCACAACCATGTTCTTTGTAGCACTATTCACTACAGCCAAGGTAGGGAATCAACCCAGATGCCCTTCAATGAGCAAACTGATCAATAAAACATAGTATCTGTACACAGTGAAATTTTCCTTATCTATTAGAAAGAACTATACTGGCCAGGCACCTAGGCAGAAAGTTGAGTGTGAGTGGGTAATATGAGGAGTCTGAGTTCAGGGGAGGCTATCCCATGGGAAAGGTTCCTGAAGTCACTGTTCACAGGAGGTTAGCTTCTGATTACAAATACATGTGTTCTGTCACTGGCTTTGTTTTGTAGAAACAAATATGCTTTTCATCTGCAGCACATTTTGGGGAAGATAAACTCTGCTGTCAAACCTAGGCCCAAAAGGAAGTAAAAGACCCAACGAAAGGGTTTCCTTAGCAAGTGGTATGTCCATGGTTTGTGGATTCTCCAAGTGGCAATGAACTGAGCTTCACCCTGGTGTTGGATGAGTATGTTTAGGTTTGCTAAGAGCACTACTTTGGTATTTACACAGATAGAAATTCTGAGGTGACTTCTCTTAGGAAACAAGTGGCAGTATCTGTTGATTCATAAAGAAGACAATTCTGAAAGTATGAAGGGTCTGTGTGTTCAAAGAGTTTGTTGGAAGGCATCTGAGTCTGAGCATCCGAAGATGGATAGATGAGAAAGTGTGCACATTAGCTTCCTGCAAGCTTGCGGGGAGGTGAGTTCTTCTGTTTAGTCCTCCTCCTTCCAATTTACGGCTGTAGTCTTGAGTGTTTTGATCTCTATTGCTGGTAACTGAAAATGACCTGCGCCTGTATTTATGTATTTATGTACATTGACGCCTGACAGAACTTCCTGTGATAGTGAAAAATTGGAAGAGGGTTGTGTCTGGAGATACGAGGACAGATGTCTAAAAGAAAAAGGGCTCCATGTGGTCCTCATGGGAAGAAAATGCTTACAATAGGTCTGCATAGCTGGTTCACACTTGTAATCCCTGAAAGACATTGAAACTCTAAGGAGTTGAAGGGAACGGAAGTAAAATCAAATGACTGACTTTTCTCGTAGTCTAGAACCTGAAAGCATCTGGTCCATGTTCTCCATAATCAGATCCATCCCAACTTCTAATATGGGATAATTATAAATGCCTCTTTCCAAGTCTGAGCAGACTGGGAAAAACAAACAAACACCAAATCCAGCAAGCAATTGAGTTAGGGGCAAATACAAAACCTCTCATCAAATGCTCTTTGAAAAGATAGCTTAGGTATCCAAAAGATGCCACATCTCTGAAATGCCAACACATAGTTCCAGTGGGAATAACTTTACAGAGTATTCAGCAAATTCTCCATATGCCTCCCAGGTTGGGGAAAATGGGCAGCTCTGGGCAGTGACCAGAAATGGTGTCCTCAGGGACTCAAGGGCCAGGAAAAGTTCTCCCTTCTTCTTCTCCCTCTCCAGCCATCAAGGAAATCATGTGTTGAAATGGTAAAACCCAGCACTGTGACAATTGGGGAAATTTGAAATCATCTCCCGAACACACAAGGCCTTGTATGAGCAAGATGTAAAACTTAAGACACTGACATTTTGCTGCTTGTGTAACTACAACATAGCTTAGCTATGACAGTAAGACAGACCTAAGACATAATTTACAGATTTTATACCATATGTATATACATATATAATCATCAAAATAGAAAACCTAATAGGAGTAAACAGAGGAAAAAGTTAAAAATTTTATTTGAGGTCAGAGGGTTCAGTAATTCCTAGGTAGATATAATAGAGCCAAAGCGACTCAGATTCCTACTCAGTTTTTCCTAATTGCAAAGATAAAACAGATGGAAGGGGAAAAAACCAGCAGCAGTAAAATTAAAAAAGAAAAAAAAAACAGGTTCCCTCAAAAAGGGGGAAATGGTTTGGAACAAAAGCTCTCTTCTAAAATACTGAGTGGAATGCTGTTCAGGGTTTTGTGGTGAAGATAGGACTGAGAACACTACCAAATCTAGTTATAATTTCCATGAGAACAAAAGCAAACATCTCTGACATACAACACATGTTAAGAAAAAATGAGCATTTTGAGCAAAGAACGAATGGGAAGAGAATGAAGAGTCAGAGAGCTCCACCCACCCCCACCACAAGCTCACTGGAAGCAAGGCAGAGACACAGATTTGATTGGTTAGACTGAAGATCCCAGTTAGAAGTTATCTAGTGGTTTGTGTTTAATAAAGTTTACAGCTTTATTTTACTCTTTCTCTTGGGCTTCAGTTTGCTTCACTAGAAATTTCAGGCAGTGGGGCTGCCCTAACATTTTAGTCTCTCCACTAGAAAGCATATATTTAACATACAGCCCACAGTTTGTATCTATTCTGAAATTTTTACTTGACATAAGATTCAAATCCGTCACTCTTTCATTCAATATAAAATGATCACTGTGTGTGGGGAAATAATTCCTCACCACCACTGTATCCCCCTTCAGTATTTTCCACAATACCTGGCTCCTGATCAATGTTCAATAGATTGTGGCTTAATTAAATATCTGTGATATTGGCTTATCAGCTTAGTTAAATATCAGCAATTAACATTACTAAGATATTTGAATGAGAAAATCCCAATATAAAAAGAGCTGGGAAGCAATGAACTCATTGGGATAATTCAATCTGTGAAAAGAGATAATATGGTTGTAAAATCACACAACCATATTAGAAGACATGGATTTTATTACTTGAAATAGGGGAGATTGATTAAGAGATGTTCATTTCATTATTTCTTGATCTGAAAATTCCAGAATTTAAAGATGGAAGCAGTAGTGATACATGAGGCTGATCAGTAAAATACCCTTCTTTTGTCTCAACTTTGACAGGGAAGAGCAAGTCACTTTTTATGCCTTTGTAGAAGAAAATATATATTGCAACTAACACTAATAAAAGAAAATTATGATGTAAAATTCTAAAAACACTAAGCAAAAAGACCAAGTAAATTTGCTCAGTCTAGCAAAGACAGAGAAAACCACTTCAAAGAACATGATAGATATCTTAAACAAGATAAAAGAAGAGTTAAAAATGTTCTAGAACAAAAAGTTAAATCACCCTTTTAAAAAGCTTGGGGTAGAATATTGATGACATAAAATATTAAATATATGACCATTTAGAAAATTTAGAGCATCTGCATTTCCCTATAAGATCTTCCATGCACATTTCCATTCTCCATTCCAGAGCCAGGCAACCATCAATATATTTTTTCTCTGTATATTATTAGTACCTTCAATTTTCAATTAAACTCTCTGATGCAAATATTTTATATTATTCTTTAAACAAACACATCATGCATAACATAGATAACAAAATAATCCAGGTTGAAAACAAGGGTACCACATTGCCAAGAAGATGTAAACTAAGAAGAAATCTAAAGGGAAAAAAATTCATAGCCAGCAAAATATAATTCAATGGTAGTGAATGGTTTAGGGGTAAACTACAATCCAATGAAATAGTTTGTCAATTCTTCAAAACATTAAACATAGAATTACTATATAGTTCAACCATTTCATTCTTTTCTTTACACTAAAACTAAAAGAAAATAAAAGAGGCACTTGAATAAATACTTATAAAAGAATGTTCATGTCAGACCACAATAACAGAAACCAGTAGCTGAAGTATAAAAAAAAAAACACACACATGGAATCACAAATTAGGGTGTGGCCAAACCTAGGTATCATGGTGGATTGGCTCCAGACTCTTCTCAGATTCTAAAACCTGTATGTGTTTGTGTTCCTTATGCAAAATGGCAAGATACTTGGAAATGGCCTAGTGTCATCTTACAAACTTTAACTAATGTGCAGATTATTTATAATTTAACACACAATGTGAAATTATTGCATGTATTCTTTAGAAGACAATGATAAGGAAAAGAGTCTGGATAAAAGTTCTGTGTTGATCTGTGCTTTAGCAATGTTTTCCATTCATGCTTGGTTAAATTGACATATGCGGATGTGGAGGCCCAAGTGTCTTCTTCACATACAATAGGATACTACCTGGGCTTTGTGTGTGTTAGGCTTTGTGTTGCTACCACAAATTATAGGACCTACACAAGTTGAAGGTGAGAGGATTTATTTTGACTCACAATTTCTGTGGCTGATTCTGGGCCTGTGATAAGGCCGAACATCAGGCATATGGCAGAGGCTGTGCACCTCATGGAAGACAGGAAGTAAAGCAGAGTGAGGAAGGAACTCAGGACCAGATATAATCTTGCAAATCATTTCTCTGGGCTATCTACTTCCTCTAGCCAGGCTCAACTTCCTCAAGGCTCTATCGCTTCCCCCAAAGAGTACCACCAGCTAGGAACTGGCATTCAACACACGAGCCTGTGGTCAGCATTTCAGATTCAAATCACGGTACTATTTAAAAGAATGAAATGCTGATATGTTTATTCTACAACACGTAGTTGAACCTTACTAAAACTGTACTAGGTGAAAGAATCCAGATTTTAAAATGGTCATGGATTCCACTCATACCAAATGCCAGAATAAATAAATCTATAGACATAGACATCAGATAAGTCGTTGCTAGTAATGCTGAAATGAGAAAGACCATAGTGAGGATTATTTCTTGTGCATAAAATGTTTATTTTAGGGTGACAAAATATTAGAGATAATAGTTATACAATATTGAGAATGTACTCATCCTCTTTAAAATAAACTTATATGAATTTCCCATTAATTAAGTAGCAACAGCAAAATTCTGCTGATCAGAATATCTTCAATCTCTAACCCAAACTGTTGAGAAATTCTCAAAATATTACAAAGTTTCCAGAATTTTTACTGAACATTTTCAGAAGTGAATCCCAGGGTCAAAGAGTTGTATGGGTTAATGCATGATGGGAGATTTAAAAGAATCTTGCCAAGTGTTGGCAGCTCACACCTGTAATTCTAGCTTAGCTACTTAAGAGGCTGACATTTAAAGATCATGGTTCAAAACTTGCCCAGGCAAGAAAGTATGTAAGACTCTTATCTCCATGAAAAAGCCATAAGTGGAACTGTGTCTCAAGTGGTAGAGTGTTATCCTTGTGAAAATAAAAGCTCAGGGACAGCACCCAGGCCCAGAGTTCAAGCTCCAGGACTAACCCCTTCCCTTAAAAAGCAAACAAACAAACAAAAAAAAAGAAGCCAAAAAATGAAACAAACAAAAAACCCTACCTTGGCTCACAGGCATTTGTTAATGAAATAAAGCAATACTGAACTGTGTTACTGTTTTCTTCCTTGAGACATGTGGAAAAGCATAAGTATACACGGAATGTTCCATCTCCGTGTTTCTTGTACACAGGAGACATTCTTATCACATTTGGCTTTAAAAGAGAAAACTTAATAGCAGAAAGAAAAACTCCAAAGAAGCTGACAAGTGAGTTCTTTCAGAAGTCAATCAATCTACCTCCAGATCAGGCAATTTCCATATGGAGGAGCTGACTGTCAGAGAACTTAGATAATTCAAAGATGAGGAAAAGTATAAAACAGAAAACAATTGTTTTAATTCATAGCCAAGAATGCTATTCCTTCCTAAAATATACTACCTCCAAAGATCAGGCAAGATTAAGGAGGAGGGAGAGACAGAAGAAAATGCATACCAGAACGACCATGTAGACTTTTTTTCCTTCCTTCTAAAAGCCAGATCCTTCCATTTGGAACATAAATGTTTCTTTTAAAACTTCAATAATTACCGATGGAAAGAAGTGCTTTCCCCCTTCCAGCCCCACCCCCACCCCCAGTAGGGTTTCTTATCTGCCCTGACCTATGCCTCCTTCAGATGGAGCTGTGGGCCTCATTTCTCAGGATTTTAGAAAAGAATTCGTTCCTCTGGGTGGGAGGGGGTGGCCAGAGGAAGCTGAAATGCCTGCAGATGGTTTAACATGCAAATGTCCTTTCTTTTAGGTGGAGGATCAAGGTTTGGCTATTTTCAACTTCTTTCCCTCTCTTCCCATCCCAGTTTAGTTTCCAGAGGACTGTAGATGTGACAAGGGCTTTGTGTGGGGAATTCAGCGTAATGAAAGGGCCAAGGAGACCCAGTTGAGGGAACGAACTTTTGGGGGTCAGTGGGGTCAGTTTGGAATAAATGTGTGGCATTGTTGGTATTAAGGCCATGCTCACAGCAGGGTGTCTTGAGCTGGGCACACAACTTGCAGGCTTGTTTATTCAACACTCAAATACCTAAGGATGGAGTCTTGGGGAGAAAAGGGAAACTTCACAGCGCAGGCCTGTACCTTTTAGTACCAGAACATTCCCTGGCAGCACAAAGACTTGCTTTTTTCCCCCCCTAATTACAGAAAAGAAAGTGCCTGTGCATAACCCAAAATTAATTGATTAATTAACCCATGCATTAAAAGAAGAGCTGCCTGTAGCACTTTTTTTTTCTTTTTCCTTTTTGGAACTCTGTCTCTCTCATTATTTTTTTTTCCCCTTCCACACATAGACAATCCGGGTCACTTGAAAGCCTAAGATAGAAACAGTTTCTTCGCAGTGTTTGAAAACAGCTTTAGTTTCCATGGAAGTGGCAGGGGCGTCTGTGGTTTCCTTCCAGAAAAACATTTACCTACTTTTGTGAGGATTAAGTGAGAGAAAGCACTTAACACACTCTGAGCACGTAGTCCGAGCTTAAATAAATATTAGTTGTTGGTCCTATGTGTTGTGCCTAGGTTGCTCAGTCAGGGAGAGGTCAGGGAGAAAGATGAGAAGATGAAGCTCTCCCAGCAGAGGTAGAAATCAATCAACTCAGGAAGGAGAAAATGGGCAGCTGAGGGCACTGGCCAGGACATCATCCTTTAGTCAAATGGAAGGTAGAAAGGGACATTGCCAAAATCAGAGGTAAGATGGAAAGAAAGACTCAATTCACCTGTAGCTCCTCTGAATTTTTTTTAAAAAAAGCCATGTGAATTTGCCTAGATCTGACCCAGGCGACAAGAGCAAGGATTCATGAAATATTAAAGAATGTAAGTCTTAAATTATGTTTTAGAGACTTGCCAGAATGTTTTAGATTAGAGAAGGTAGATAAAAAATGGGTTTGAAAGCCATTCTGAAACAAGGAAGAGCAGAATAAAGACACGTGGTCAATACTTCAATGAAAATGAGAAATGAGCACTAGGCTAACCTGGTCAGGAATGAGCACCTGAGCAGAAGGGGCTTGAGACTGGAGGTCATTGTTGGCAGGAAACAATGGCAGGGGGAGGCCATAGGGGATTCAGAGCATGGAGTGAATTTGAGAAGGTCAGACTTCAAGGAATAGAATCATGGAGTAAAGAATGGGTGCTGACATCTGGAGAATATATAGAGAACAACTCAAAATCAAAGGCTATGCAGGCGCTGATGGCTCACACCTATAATCCTAGCTAACTCAGGAAGCTGAGATTTGAGGATCACAGTTCAAAGTCAGCTCAGGCAGGCAAGTCTGTGAGACTCTTATCTCCAATAAGCCAACCAGAAAAACCAGAAGTGGAGGTGTGACTCAAATGGTAGAGTGCTAGCCTGAAGTGGAAAAAGCTACAGGGACAAAACCAATGCCCTGCCAAGGCTATAATCCATGTATGAGGGGTACTTGTTGATGTGGCACATGTGTTTATGAACTAGGAAAATTATAGGCCTGCTGAAGGAAGTAGACACACTCAAAGGAAGTTTAAAACCATACCTGTGACCAGGTGACCTACTAGAAGTAAGGATAAACTAACAGGAAAGATGAGATGTCTCAGCTGTGAGAAAAGGCACTGCAAGGTAGAGGCAACATTGGAAGAAATAGGGAGTTGGGAGAAGCTTCCTGTGTTAAAGATAAAGATATTTATTTAACTCCTGTGGAGCTAGTGTTATAAAAATAGGGAGTTGGTAGTATTGTGTAGAACAGGAATCTATTCTGTGGGAGGAGTGAAATTTCAAGGATTGTGTGCCAGTGAGAAGACAGCCATCCCTGGCTAGGTAGGAGAATAGCAGCCTGGATAGACAGGCTCCAACATGGAGGCACGGGAAGGTGGCAAGAGACATGAGCTCTTCCTGAGGGAGAGGAACCACTCAGAAAGACGAATGCGCCCCTCACATCTGTGGATGGGAGTGTGTCCCAATCCAATCAGGACTCTTTTCTGTACTCTGCGCATGTCTACTCCTTGACCAATCAGAACCAAGAACACACCCTAATAGGGAAGAGGCAAGAAATTCTGTATCCAACCAGTTCACCCTAGAGAAGAGACTGCACAGTGTTCTGACTCCAAGAATCCTCCTTGTGCTGATTCCGTTTAGCTCTTCCTTTCACTGTTCCTAAACTTTCTCTGTCTGCTTTCAACATTCCCCTGCCCTTCAATTGTTGAACCAGGAGAGGAAAACAAACCAAAACTCTATACAGAGTCAGTGGGAATAAGATGAATTGTTAAGGTAGGAGAGAACAGAATAAGACTTCTTGGAATAAGCAGAATCAGATCTTTCTGGTCCAGCGATCTTGAGAGTGGGGTTGGCTCTAGAACAGAGCTGGAGCCTAAAGCCCACAATGCACTCATCACCTGGGATCATCTTTCTTTATGGCTCTGTTCTGTTATCGTGGGAAGGGCCACACACAAATGGGATAGGGAGTCAGGAGAGTAAAGGGGATGCAGCTTTTAGTACCTTGTGGAAAAATTCCTGGATGGATTCTAGAAACGTTTAGCACATATTAAAAAGAGGCAATTATGAGAAGGAGAGCTTGAGTCTCATGCACAGAGAAGAATATACTGGCTTTGTTTTATCAGATACATGACTAGGTTTCCTGACTTGCTCTATTTCCTGTTACCTTTGGTTACAATCACCCTAAATGATAAACTCATACCCTTTCTCTATCCCTATCACTTCACTCGATGCCGTCACTACAACCCAAAATACAGCCCTAGAAAGGATGTTGAATAGGTGAACGCAAAGCCCATCCTCTGATGTAATTCAAACACTAACAAAGGAAGCAGGTATTGCTCAAGTTAAATGCTTTCTGAGGGCAAAAACTGAGCCTGGGGTATCAGAGCATCTCCGTGGAGTGCAAGCCACACAGGAGGTGCTCATTAAATGTGTGCGTGTGCGTGCGTGCGTGCGTGTGTGTGTGTGTGTGTGTGAAACTTAAGATCTTCCCATCGGTCTCTTCAATGAGCATTGTGAGAAGGAAGTGTGCCAGGCCACTTCCGGGGAGACAGATACACTTACAAGTGATCATTGTAGCGTATGTATCTCTGTAACTGAATGAGAACCCAGTCAACTGAAAATGTCCCAGTCCCTAGGAAGACAGTGGACTGAGTGTATTCATTCTCTGTCAACTGGAAGGCTCATTAGGAGTTTAAGCTAGACAGTCTTCAAGGACTGATTTTAGGACTGCAACTATCTCTGTCTGGTATAGTCAGTCATTGCAAATCCCACATACCTGTGATGCTTACTTTGAACTCTTTCCCTGTAATTGTCTTGCTTGACATGCATGAATTCAACTATTTGGTACACCTTCATTGTCCTCCTATGGGCCAGGAGCACAGAGGTAGTGATGTAGACCATAGCAGCAGATGCCTATGAGAGAGACAAGTTCACAAGTAGGCAATGTAGGCAGGACACTGATACAAAGAATCACAGGATGTCATAGGAATCCACAGACCAGGCCATGATCAGTCACCATCCCTCCTCTCAGGAATCTGTTCTGTCACTGTGAGGTCAGGGAATAGCACCCTGAGAGCGGCAGATCTGATGAATCCTCCCTCTGAATCATTTCTCTCAAATCTCACTAGCAAATGAAGCCTTTGCTACAAACCCCCAAAAGAAAAGCAAGAACACAATTTGCTGGCAATCTTTCTACAAACAATATAGCTGCCAGGGCTTAGCCAAATCCCTGGTATAGCTACCCAGCTACATCCATGATGAATGATGACACTGCAACCTGGAGACCCCTGCTGAATGAGCCTGTGCCTTGAATGAATGTCAGACTAAGCTGCAAACTGACCAGAGGGATGGCCAGCCATGGAGAAATGTCCAGATGTCACCAAAATGATGTGATAGCCGTGAGACAAAACAGAACACCAGTCCAAGATGGTGGACAGAGATGGAATCTGATGGCAAGGGAAATGGCATCACTGTCTGAAAATACTTCCTTCCTCGTGCATTATGGAAAGTGTACAGTTGAGAGTGGTCTTATTGTGGAGATGCAAATACTAAGATCTGTATAGAAAGATTTGCTCTTGAATACAAGTAAACTGGAGGAACCAGGGCCTCTCTTCACTAGAAATGTGTAGTTTTCATATTGTCTTCCAAAGTCTGGGACCTAGTCCGAGGTAGGAGTAAATTTTAGCATCAACATGTATCACCGAGAGTTGAATTCCATTAAGTAAGGTATTTGTTTGTTTCAAGAAGCAATCATGGATATAATACCTCCTAAGTTCTCTTATGGTTGAGAATGACTGCCTACTGTCTCTACTCCTGACCACGTTAGCTGGGTATAATATTGTTAGATCATACTTCTCTTAGACTTGTAAAACAATTACTCCATTTTCTTACAGTGTGAACTGTGAAAATAAAACTGAGTCCTGAATGGCCTTTTCTGTTTTGCAGAAGAATGTTTTTTTCTCTCTATGCCTTCTTTTAGATAATTTTTCCTCTGTCATTTTAGTTTCGTTAGCATACACTGTATGTCTATTGTTGATTGTAGTTGTTGATGGAGTCCTGAAAGTGACTTCTTTAGTTGGCAGATTACTTCTTCAGTGAAGTTTCTCTTTTAATGTCTGTATGAGTGTGTGTGTGTGTGTGTGTGTGTGTGTGTATACTTCTTATACTTCTGTTACTTGAGTTCTGTAAGAATTCTAATGACATTCCTCCAGCTCGGGTTCCATGGTGAACAGCATTAAGTCAGGACTCATCACCACAGTAGTTAGCAGAGGGCAGGTTTCAGGGAGAGGTCTTGAATCCCTCTTCTCAGACACAGCCCCATAGTGGAATCTTTTGCTGTAAGTCTACTCTTGGTGAGTGATACCAGAAACCAATCAAAGAACAGATAACTCACAGGATAGCAGAAATTGTTTCCTAATCATCCCTACTAAGTAATTTCCTAGTAATGTCTACTAACAAGTTGGAAGAAATGTAGTACAAATGTAGTTAGTAGAAATGAAGGCTGTGGAATATTTTCTCCTTTCCACCAACTCTAGCAGGGAATTCTCAAAAAGAGTGACTCAACACTGAATGTCCTTCTAAATAAATAAGCAGAACTAGCAAGGTAGGACACAAAGAAATATAATATTTTCTGTCTCAATGAAGTAAGTATCTCTAACAAATTTTTTTTGGGGGGGTCCGGTCGTGGGGCCTGAATTCTGGGCCTGGGCGCTGTCTCTCAGCTCTTCAGCTCAAGGCCAGTGCTTTACCACTTGAGCCACAGTGCCAGTTCCTGCTTTTTTTCTTTTTGCTTATGTGGTGCTGAGGAATCGAACCCAGGGCCTCATGCATGCAAGGCAAGTTCTCTACCACTGAGCCACCTTCCCAGCCCAGTATCTCTAATATTTTAAGCAACATTCAGACTTTATTCTGAAAGACTCAATATTTTTGTTTAAATAAAAGTGAGCCTTTAAAATCCTCTGTGTTCAGAAAGTCCCTAGAGAGAAATCCTCCAGAAGTTCATGACCATGCACCAGTGTGAAAGGATTCAGAGTATCAGAGTATAACATTCCCACATTGAAATTGTGACTTGACCACCTTAGTAATCTTGAACATCTGCCTTAAGCGTCTGTGAGGCCTCAGTGTTTTGAACCAAAAGCAATAATAATAAATTATCTCAAAAGTTATTTTGCGAATTAGGTAACACACATCATAGGAATCACTTAGAATAACAAATAGCAGAAGCTACAGGCATTCATTGTGTCAGTGGCATCTTTAAATTTATTTGTGGGATTGTGATACTGATGTCAGCCATCTTCTTCTTACCCAGAGACTCCAGGAATGCCTCTGCCCTTTGGTATAGGGGGAGAGAGAGAGAGAGATGTGTACACATCAAGATTTCCTTCCACTTAACCCTCCCAAGTACTTCCTGATTCCCTGTTTGATCATCTAGATTGGACTACAAGCAGAAGATAGGAAAGCAAGGAGGATACAAATTTTAAGAGGCATGAATGGAATTTATTAAGTTTGTCCTGGGGGAATCTCAGGGTTCTGGCAAGTGGCAGACCTCTTCATACACTTGAGTGTCCTGCATTGTTCTGATTTGTGAGATGACCAACTCATTCAGGTGTCTTTGTGCATCTCCTTAATGTCTGCTTCCAGACTCCAGCCCCTCTGAAGTCTCCTACCTCAACTCACCATGCACAAGGTTTCCATGCTGTTGCGGTCACCCTACTTCCTAAAGAACATTTTTGTGGTAATCTACTTTGGGGTGCGAGTCCTGGAATGTTGAGGGAAAATCACTGGAGCAGGTAACTCATGTCTGTCAAGCCTTCAGAGTCCCCAGTGTGGAGGATCACATGTGGTTCACAGCCTCCCAGGCCTCAGTGTGTATACCAACTGCAACTCTGGCTTACGTCAAGGAAGGGCATATCTGAAAGCCTCAAAGACATTGAACTCTAAGGTGTTGGATGCTTCATTCCACAGCTCAGAATGGTGCTTCCCTGTGGTTCTCAAGTGCCTTTTGTGAGTTCGAGAGTCAACATGGAGCATGAAGTCTTTGCCTCCATAAAATGAATTATGCTAGTCACAGGGGTAAGTGGGGACATGAGAAGTAACTATAAAGTTGACAAGTGGCTGGAAGCTTGTGAGGATGGCATGAAGAACTATCTGGTGGGAATTTCCTTAGTAAGTTCTACCTTCCTGAGGCGGCCTGGTGCAGAGAGCAGTAGGAAAATATTAGCTCAGAAGGAAAGAGCTACAGTTTGGATGTGGTTTAGCCCTCAAAAGATTGTATGTTGGAACTTCTTTCATCAGTGTGGTAATAAGATGTGTAAGAAACTAGGTGTGGTGGTATATGCCTGTAATTGCAGTACTTAGGAGGTTGAGACAGGAAAAGTTTGAGTTCAAGCCTAGCCTGAGATACATAGTGAGAACTAGTTTCAAAAAAAAAAGAGATGGGACCTAGTGGGAGGTCTTCAGGTCATTGGGGGTATCTCCTTAAGGGATTGTGGGACTTCTCTCGCTACCAGAATTGAGATGTGGTCTTACCTCCCACATGTGCTCCTGACATTGACACCCAGCATAGGTGATGAAGCCCTGAGGTCTGAGGAGACCTTGCAAGTGATTGCATCAAAACTGTGAGCCAGAAAGGCACCTGTGGCTCACGCTTAGAATCCTACTACTCAGGAGACTGAGATCTGAAGATAACAGTTTCAAACTCAGCCTGGGCAGGAAAGTCTGTTTTATCTCTAATGAACCACCAGAATTTGACACTGTGGCTCAGGTGGTAGAACACTAGCTTTGAGCAAAAGACCTCATGGACAGTACCCAGACCCTAAGTTCAAGCCCCAGGACCAGTAGTAGTAGTAGTAGTAGTAGTAGTAGTAGTAGTAGAATTAAAAATCCTATAAGCTAAATCATTCCCTTTTCTTTATAAATTTAGCCTGTCTCTGGCATATTGTTACAGTAATGAAAAAAGTGAATGAATACAGAGGACAAATGCATCTATGAAAATCAAGAAGGGTAAAATGGGCCACAGAAGTTTGAGCCAATCTATATACTCCAGTCCTGAAGTTAATACAGAGTTTAGAGTTATTAGAACCTCTCTAAAGTCCTCATAAATGAATTGCATAGTTCCATTGCTCTTAGAACATGATGGGTTCCTTCTGGCACTGGTTATAGTTTCCTGATGAGAAGTATCACATGGGTGGCTTGGGTGGGTGTGTAGATGAGCATGTGGGTTTTGGAAGGCATCTTTCACTTACCAATCAGAAGATCTCCACCAAGACCTTTTTTCCCTTGAACATCAAACTTCCCATCTATGTGCTGACCACTGTATGCCAAATGATCTCAGCAGTCCCTCCTAATAGACTGGTGCTATGTGAGTCATTCACAATGTCTGCAAATTTGTGTGTGTGTGTGTGTGTGTGTGTGTGTGTGTGTGTGTATAAGAAAACCAAAGCATTTGATATCTTGGTATTCCAGTTCTTATGAATGGCTGGAGGCACATGCCAGTTGCAGGTTGTGGTGGGTCAATCAATCAATCCATCAATCATAGAGAATAACAATGTACTGCAAAACAGACCTTGCCACACTGGGAAAGCCTTAGTTCTCTGAGTCTCCAAAGACTTTGCCACTTTTAAGTACAGCAGGCAGGTGTTGCTTTTTTCCTCCACAATCCA
>NW_012267235.1:10052553-10064258 GCF_000151885.1 Dipodomys ordii
ATGTGTGCCAGTACTGGGACTTGAACTCATGGCCTGGGCACTGTAACTTAGCTTTTTCACTGGTGTTCTATTTGAGCCACTCGTTCACTTCTAGTTTTTGATAGTTAATTGGCAATAAGAGTCTCAGAGACTTTCCTACCTGGGCTGACTTTGAATCATGATCCATAGACCTGAGCATCCTGAGTAACTAGGATTATAGGTGTGGGCCACCTGGGCAGGAGCTTCTGATTTTAATCCTGTTCTGTGGTTAGAATTCAGAAATATCCATGCATTTATTAAAGCAAATTTTTATGGCTTAGTCTTTTTACATTAGATTTTTTGTTCATTCAGTTGGTTCATTGTCAGTTAGTAGCTCATTTTTGGCATGTCCAATTTCTCTCCATTGTTAGTGCAGAATGCAACCGTTTTTTTACTTGTCCTCAAAAGTTTATATTTACATTTCCACGAGTGGGGAATATCAGCCCGTAGGCCATGGAAGGCCTACAAAATAATTTGATGCATAACTAGACAGACACATAATACTTCGTGTTGCCTGTCTGCAGCCATCTGCCTGCATTTTGTACAGCCCATAATGACATTATAAACATTCAAATGACCCAGGACAGGAAAAGGATTCCTACCTGAAAGGTGATAGATAGATAGAGAGAGAGAGAGAGAGAGAGAGAGAGAGAAATAGATAGATAGATAGATAGATAGATAGATAGATAGATAGATAGATAGATAGATAGATAGATAGATAGAGACTCATAACCTGGATACAATTGATTGGTTCAGATTTGGGATAAATGGGGAAAGAGAGAGCAGAAGACGAAGAAGAGGAGAGAAAGAGGGAGAGGAAGAAAGAAAAGGAGGGCGAAGAATGAGACAGAGAAGGAAAAGAAAAGAGAAAATGTCATAAATAAAATAAGAAAGAGTTCTGGCACTGTTGAAGTTGCTTGTTCTCTATCTGCTTGAAGACTAAGCTCATACCTGTGAACTTCAGGTCGCTGTGCATGTGGCATGCTCTCAGCCACAAAGCTACCTGCCCCAACACATTAGATGTTAAGTTTTATTTCATGGGGGAAGCCTCCTCCTTCCTTTATCCTTTTCCTTTTAATTACACCTTGTTTGAGGAAGTTTGTTTGCTTTTCTTCAAAGGATAGTGACAAAGGCATAGGACTAGCAGTTTCTGCTGTCATGTCTCCATATCCTCTGGCATGGCACAGTATAAGGCCTTTCCATGTTCTCTTCCTTATGACTGTCCCAGGAGGGACCTATGAATTACAGCAGCTGGTAATGAATGCAGAGTTGAGGAAGGGCCTTGCCAATAGCCATCCAGAGCCCTGGGCAGCCATGTAGATAGGACAAGACTTTTTCTGTTTTGTTTTGTTTTTCCTTGCTTCTTTTCTTCTTTTGAGACATCCAGACACAAGAGTATTGTGGGCTTGGTGCTGGTGACTCATAACTGTTACCTTAACTACTCAGGAGGCTGAAATCTGAGGACCCAATTTGAAGCCAGCCCATAGAGACAAATCTGGGAGATTTTTTTAAAATCTCCAATTAAGAAGCAAAAAAAAAAAAAGCCAGAAGTGGAGTTATGGCTCAAGTAGTAAAGCATCAACCAGCCTTGAGCAAAAGAAGCCAAGCAAGAGCACAAGGCAAGTGTGGTGGAACCATCTTCTCCTCCCCAGGGAAAATGTCCATAAACATTAGGCATAAAATGGTTAAAGATGGTTGGTCATCATCAATACTTCCTAAGAGAAAGAAACTGAGCAAATCCCAAAGGTCAAGGTAGTCGTGGAGAGAAAAGATCCAATGTGAAAACTACAACTGCCCAAGACGAAAACTGGGGACCAAAATAAAGAAGGAAAAAAAGAGATGAGAAAGACTCATAAATGTGTCTTCATGCCTTGATATACAGAAGGAAAAATCCAAAAGGAAATGATAAGAAAGGCAATGATAGGTTTGAAAGAACAAGAGTGATTATCAAGGGAGGGAAAAGACTAGAACAAATGCCCAGTAGTCAATTACTAAAGGGAAGGTAGATATTGATTCCCAGTTCTCCAGGATCTAAAAGGAAAATGACCTCCAGATAGACCACAAGTTTCCATATTGCTCTAAGAAAAGCAGCATGAAGATGTTCATTTCACTCTGCAATAATGTTTAAATTAAAAGAACTAATCTTTCTTCTTCTTCTTCTTCTCCTTCTTCTTGTTATTATTATTATTGTTATTGTTATTATTTTGTCTATACTAGAGTTTGAACTCAGAGCCTCATGCTTGCTTGCTCATGGCTGGTGGCTCTACCACTTAAGACAGGCCTCCAGCCTGGCCTTTTGCTGGCTTTATTTTGGCTAGCTTTGAACTACAATCCTCTCAGCTATCAGCCTCCTGAGTAGCTAGGATTACCTGACTCGAAGAAACAAGGTATCTGGGAAAGTCTTCAGAAGAAAAGCAAACAAAAAGGAAAGGAAAGGTTATAGATGAAGAAGAGGGAAAAAAAGAAAACCTAAGTTGATTTCCTATGTCTTGTTTTAGTCCATTGGTGGTGCTGGAACAGAATAGTACACATTGGGATGTGGTGATTGAGACATCCACAAGTCAAGGTTGATAGCATATGAGGAGGTTTTGCTCTGTATCACTCCAGCCATGGCAGAAGGTAGAAACAGAAAAGAATATGACAACACAAGCAAGCAGGGGAGGACCAGCCCACTTGAATAGAAAGATGACTCTTGAACTAACTAACCCACTCCTGCAGATAACGACTCTCATCCATTCATGATCACCTAACTACCTCTTATCAGGCTTCATCTCCCAACTCCACCACATTGGTGGTTGAGCCCTCAGCTGTGACTTTGAGGGGGACAGACTTTCATTGTAGAAACTCTCATTTTTACTACGAGACTCAAGCCAATACAGCAAAAACTTCACAGAGTGTTGAACAAACACTACTAAGCTACAAGTTGTCTTTTATAAGTAGAGGCAAGAAAAAGATACTTTTGTTAAATAAGAACTCAAGATCCATAGAAGACAAGAATATGTGTTAACTGAGGGACAGATACTTAAATATGACAGACTTGGAAGTTAAGCCATTGTTGCATTGAAGTGGATGGGCTTAGCACTAACCCTGTGTGAACAGGGACCATCTTTACCTACTTCTTTCCAGGATAAATGTAAATTGGGTTGTTTAAAAAAAAAGTGAATCTAAAATCAAAACATCTGTTCCTTTTTAAAAAAAATCATGTAAAATTCATGATGTCATGGGGGGAAAAACATTTAAAATGTCAGTGAATAGGAACAAAATCTGAGCAGCGAGAGGAAAGCGAGGATGGAAGATGGTCTACTTAAATGATGGCTTCTTCCTTGCCACAGGGAATATGTCCAGGTGAATGCAAGAGAGGACTTTTGAAATGTCAACAGATAAATATTAAAGAAAAGGAGAGCAAAGGAAGCATGGCCCACTGAAATCAGCCATGAAGAAATCAGCTATGAAACAGCAAAACAAAGCCGTTTTAAAAGTATAAGAGTCTATGTTAGAATGAAATAAGTCTTTTGTTCTAACCAAGGCTGGTAGGCTCAGGTCAAGAACCTCTCTCAGGCCAGGCACCAGTGGCTCACACCTGTAATCCTAGCTACTCAGGAGGCTGAGATTGAGGTGTAAAGCCAGCCCAGGCAGACATATCTGACTATTTTTATCTTCTGTTAATCAGCAAAAAGCCAAAAGTGGAGGTGTGACTGCTCGAGGGGTAGAACACCAGCCTTGAGTTTTTGCTCCAAGCCAAAGCATCAGACCCTGACTTCAAGTCCCAGCACCGGGGCGGTGGTGGGGGTGGGGAAAACACCTAAAACAAAAGTACAAACAAATGTAGATAATAAGTATCAAACACCACCTTTAGGAAAAAACATTGAGGAGAGAAAAGGTTCACTGTTTTTTTTTCTCTCTCTCCCTTAAAATTATCTTTAAGTAGTTGTACAAAGGAATTGACATTTAATGATCAACATTCTCACCCATCCCTCCCCTACCTACCCCTACCCATTTTTTTTTAGATAAATGGTACCAATATTTAACAAAATTATAGAAAGAAAAATCTAACACAACTACTGAAAATGAGCCTGGAATAATAGTTGGGATTAATAAAGTGTTTGGACATTCATGGCAGATCAAATAAGCAACATATTAAATCCTTAGGTGGAAAAGAAAAATCATCTACTGATTCCATTGAAGACACTATTGATGCCTTTTATGAATGAGCAGTGCAGTTCACATTTAATATCCTACAAGACTTTTGTTTTGTTTTGTTTTAGCCTGAACTGGGCTTGACCTCAGGGCTTGGGCATTATCCCTGAACTAGCTAACGTTCTACTACTTGAGCCATAGTTCCACTTCTTGCTTTTTGATGGCTAATTGGAAACCAGAGTCTCACCAACGTTCCTGCCCAATGTGGCTCTGAACTTCAATCCTCAAATCTCAGCCTCCTGAGCAGCAAGGATTACAAGTGTGAGCCACCAGTCCCAGGCTACAAGATACCTTTTGTATTAAACACTTTGAGTCACACATTTAAATTTTAAAAATTTCAGAAACACCTCTCCCATTCTCTTTCCTGACCAGAGTAAAAGAAAAACTTAAACTATCAAAATGATAAAAACCTTGGAAACAGAAACTTCAAAAGCATTCCTTTCACTAACTCATGAGCAAAAATAAATCCATCCTTCACTTATAAAATATTGATAATATAAGGAGACTATTAAATATTCTTCCTCTGAGGCATTTTAAAAAATGTCTATTTGGATGTTGTGGTTTCTATAGAAAATTGACTTGTAGGAAATACTCTCGTATGATGGGAATCATAAATTTTAGTTTTCATTTGTAGATGTCAGTTTGTTTAAGGGTATACTAGTTTTACTTTGGAGGAGCCATACCTTCAGAGTTTTGAAGTTGAAAACTTCCGATTGTGACAGGATTTCAACCTGTTACATCATAAGGTGGAAGGCAGAAACTTCTTTGGGGTAAACAAACCCCTCTACGAAGCACAGACTCGAAGAAAATATAGAACCAATATTTTCCTAAACTAATAAACAACTTTTGGGTATTTCAGACTAAACAACGTGAAGGGTTCTGTTCACCTCTGCAACTTGTATAAATCATTTGGGGACAAGGTTAGCCTAGGATTTAGAGGCGTGTCTACCCTTAAACTGAATTTAAACTTATCTGTGACCAGAATATGTCATTTTTCTATATAGAGACACAAGGTACAACAGTGTAGTCTCTCTCCATCCATGGAAGGCTCCAAGATTCCCCCAGGCATGCTGGAATGTGCAGATTCTCATATCTGTTCTAGAAAAAGGGTAGTGTATTGGCACTGAATCTTCCCTGCATACTTTAAAGCATCTCTAAATTACTAATGATGCCTCATCCAGTGTAAATGCAATGGAAATAATAGAGTAGAATTGCTTAGAGAATGATGACAAGAAAATCAGCTGTGCATGTTCAATATGGGTGCTCTTAGGTTTTCTGTTTGATTGACTGAAACCATAGACACAGAGTACATGAGTAGCAGATAACTGACTCTACATTCTTAACTTAGCCAGACCATTTGTGTGGAAGCTAGACTCTTACCCACAAGTCAGGTTCCTCCTGCCAGAACAAGTCTGGGATAAAAGCAGAAGGGTATGTCTCCGCTTCTGCTCTGTCTCCGACATCTGAATGATCCAGGGGAAAATGATGATTTTGCAAATATTAAAATTGGGTAGCTAAGGTTGGACATCCCTGATGCTTTGAAGAGAGAAAAGGATAAGCTTGAGGTGATCATCAACCGGTCAAAGCAAAATGGTAAAGACAATCTTTTTGGCATTGTTCAGAGTCTCAATCTCTTACATTTAGATGGCTGGTCTTGATGAAGCCAAGCCTGGGACCTATTTTCAAGAGCAGCAGAATTTCAGAAAGAAAGAAAAAAGATGAATTCTGAGTCTAGGAAATCTTTTAAGCAGAGTAGGAATGGAGCTTGGCACTGAAACTAGAAGGGAAGACATGTCTAAACTTTGACTGGCCTGGACCTGTAGAAGTGCCCTGTCTTCCTTGCTAACCAGATCAGGCTTCTTCCTTTGGCCCACAAGCTCTGCAGAGGCCTCAATTTGGATAAGAAGGACCACTGTGCCCGAGGATGGGAATGGATTTGAACTGAGTGCTGCATGGCTTGGATTGCCAGCATCCTTGTAGGGCCAGTCGAATGATGCTTCAGGAAGTCAGTGTTAAAGAGTGGAATTGAGTCGCTGAGCTGTGGAGATGGGTCACTGGGCACAAATGCTAGTTAAAAGATTTGGTTTCTGGATACTTGTCTTTTAGGGACATGGCACTAAAAGCAATGATGATCCTAGAAAGTCTCATCTCAAAAGTGATACTTCAGTCATACTTTGGAAGGGCCATTCTACTGGTTGATCAGGCTGAGCTGCTTCTGGATGGCCCAACATGTGGCAAGAACACTAGGTTCAATGTCATGTGACTCCTTTGCCATGTCCTTGTACTGAGATGCTACTGAGATGACCTGCCTGAAACTTGAGCCTTCCGTGAGCCTTGGGAATAATGGTGTGGGCTAAAGGACTGCTGGCAGGTGAAAGGCAGGTGAAGGCAAACTAGTATCTAGAATACATGTCAAGTCTAGGCAAGATGAGTTTCTCTCACCAGGGTAGATGGAGTCCAAAGTTTGGTCAATGGCTCACAAGAGCTCTTTCATGGATAGCACCACACAAATGCTCTGATTTGATCTCTCCTCTTAGCAGGTTGGATATTAAGCAATAGAACCCTCACCTGGAAAGTCTCAGCCTTGATGAAAGGGAGACAAATCTGTTGTTGGGACTCCATTTCTACCCTCATGGTAAGTCTATTCATGGATGAGTTAGGAATGGCCGTCATCACTCAGTTTGTGCCAACCTATTCAATGAGGTGGCCAGTGTCTCTTCTTGAGTGTGTGCCCTACGCTGGATATAAAATACAATGAAATGTAATCCTGAGGCCATTATATGCCTCTGCCTAATTGTCCCTCTCCATGCTCAGTTCAATGACCTGTCTACACAGAGCGGCTAGCTATGATCACCACTGTCTTCTATTTTTCAAGGTTTCCATGAAATGAGGCTCAAGGTGAAAATGCATCTTCAGTTTACACCATCCTACTGAGACTGAAAGGACTCCATTTATGCAAGTGTGAGAGGTTTTCTTATCTTCAGGCTAAGCATAGGGAATGGTCCATGCATCTGTAGGTGTGAGTTGAGGGAAGGCATTGGAATAATACCGGAAGTAACACAGAGATTTGGTGTCTGGGCCACCTGTGTGCTCTAAGAGCTTTTCCAGCTTGACTCAGGATATGCCACTTCTGTCTTCAGGTATTCTTCCCCCAAATCTGTGACCTGAGGGGTCTGACAAACCCTGGTTTATTAGGTACAGTTGTGATTCCATGCCATGTCACATCCATCCATGGTTCTCTATAGTAGCAGACTAACAATGGGGTGTGTAAATGCATGTGTACACATGGGCACATGTGGTTTTAGTGATGTGTAGCTCTGTGGTACACATGACATTGATTTGCTCAAGAACCTAAAAACTCATAGGAGATCTATGTGTTTCTTCTTAAGCTTGCTACATGTTCCATAAGGCATTATGATGGTTGTTCAAACTGCAGCCTGCTAAGACTTCAGTGTTATAAATAGATCAGCTCAATATTCCTATGTATCCAATGGGCAGTGTCTAATATTCAAAGAGAAGCCAGGTGCTGTTGGCTCACACCGGCAATCCTAGTACTCAACAGGCTGAAATCTGATGATCATGGTTTGAAGCCAGCAAATGCAGGAGAGTCCATGAGACTCTTATCTCCAATTAACCACCAGAAAGTCAGAAGTACAGCTGTGGCTCAAAATGGAAGCATGATAGACTTGAGCAAAAGAGCTTAGGGAGAGAGCCTAGGCCCAGTGTTCAAATCCCACAACTGACAAAAATGAATAAATAAATAAAATCCAAAAAGACCATCTTTGTAGTTTGAGATAGACAGTGAAATAACCTATCATTTTTATGGCAAAGAATAATCCATTTTGTCCCAGAACATAAGAACCTTCAGTCTTTACCAAATATATCAAGCCTATCAATATCAATCTTTGTAGGGTCGATCTCTGTTCTTGCAGAATTCTGCATGTACCTGACCACCTACCAGGCTCAGCTTAAGTCATGTCAGCAACATGGGCTGGTGTGGTCTTCTACAGAATGTCCAGATGGCCTAGATCCCTTCTGACAATGTGATGACCCACAGAGAAAGAGAATTACCATATCTCTGGGGTAAGATCATGAATACATCCCACTATTCATCCCATATGAATGCAAATTGCTTCTGTCCTTCTCTTTGGTGAGGACTGAAAAGAATGCATCTGTCCAATCAATAACTCCATGCTACTTACCAGAGTCTCTAATAAAGACACTACCTCCATCTGAGCAGCTGCAATTGGTTGTGCTGTTTGGTTAAGTGTGCAGTCATGTACTGTTGTTTCCAGTGGTCTATCTGGGTTTTGCAGGACTCCTCCCTCTGTGTCCTTTAAGTGGTTGAAGCAGACACACAATCCTGCTTGCTCCCAACATGATCATTGTTTTACATTTGTGACTTCAATTAGTGTTAGGAAAGGTTTCCAGGGGTTCTGTGTAGCCTTGTGGATTAAATGGCTCTCTATTTACAGGTGAATGGGTCTGTGTAAGGATTTGACTAGCAGTTTTAGATGTTCATTTCTGTCACATATTCAGTAGCTGGGGAAATGGTCACCAAGTGAACCCGGATCAAATGCTGGCATTTGGATGCAGTGGTTGGTTACTGTGAGGTAGCCCTGACAAGGACATGAGTGTGTGTACTCTAGGCTTATACTCTAGGCTGGTACTCTCAGGGGCCAAGGTGGTACTTTGGGCCTTGGGTTCAGTATCCATTTGAAACTTATTTCTACCAATCCTCTAATGGTGTGGGTATTCTTATTTTCCCAGTGTGCTGTTACCCACATAAAATATCAATGATCTCTCAAGGAAAAAAAAACAACTGGGGGAATCACATGTACAAATATTGCCTTAGTTCATTTGCTATGGCCATAATACAATAGCTAAAACTGAGTATTGGGTTTAGCCAAACCAAACCAAAACAACAAAAAGCTCCTTTTGACTTACTGTTGTAAAAATCCAAAGGCCAGAGCCTTTGGTGAGGGATTCATGATAATTCTGGTAAGAGCAGAAGAGAAGGAGCCAAAGCCATGGAGTTTACATGACAGCAGACAGCTCTCAAGGCGACTAACACACTCTCTTGGGGGCCACATGCTAATTCCTTTGTGAGGGTGCAGCCCCAAGGAGCTAATGACCTCTGGAAGGTTCCACTACCTTTCACTGTCATTAGAGTAAAGACTCAGGCCTTCCTATGAGTTTTGATGGAGACCTGCCATAGTCACACCTATATTTTCTTTTTTCTTTCTTTATTGTTATTACAAAAATGATGTACAAGAGGGGTTATAGTTATATGTCATTTCTTTTTGAACAATATCACCCCCTTCCCTCATTTGCTCCCAGTTTTCCCTCCCGTCACCACTCAGAAGTTTATTTTCAATCTAGTATCCAGTGAGTACCATAGCTGCATTTTCCCCCCTTTGTTCAATTCTGTGCCTCCTCTTACCTCCCCCAAAGACATAAAATTGAACAAACAAGACCAAAAGAAAAGAAAAGCAGCAACAAAAAAAATAAAACCTCTTGTTTCCATTTCAACTGGAGTTCATTTCAATAAATAGTACTTGGTATGAACTGAAGCGCATAGGCATTGTGCCTTTGTGTTCTTTTCCTAAAAACAACCTTCTTTGGTCTCACTGTGTGTGAAAGCCTCAAGTCCTATATAATATATCATGTCCCAGTGCACTTTAGATCTAGCTTCTGTATATAAGAGAAAACATGCCACAAGCCTGTATTTTCTATGATGTGGTTGCTCATGGCAGGGAGGAGTGTCTGGCCTTTTCTTCAGATAGCCACCAGTGAGCTCTTTAGCGATCCTGGCATCCTCACAAATGCTATGTCCTCCAGGCCCCTCAGAGCCACAGTGTATTTGCTGGTCTTACAGTGGAGAGCTATTCTAGAAAACACATGTGTGCATATGCGTGCGCATACACACACACACACACACACTTCTCTGCATCCCTGATCCATCACTCAAAGCTTGTTATTATAGCAGACTATCGTATTTAATATGAGCCATGTTTTTTCTCAATTGAGTCAGTTGGACAGAGTATTAGAACTTGCTGCCAGTGTCTGTACAATATCTCCATTATTTATTTTTTTTTCTTCCCTCGGTCCAACATCCTTAAGATTTACCTCAAGGCATATCTTCAAGTTCTTTCCAGCAATCTATAGACAGGTCTGACAGCTCCTTTGACATTTAATCCCGTGATCTGTCAGGTTTGTTCTTCTTCCACTGAATCATGTTGATATTGACTTTGGTTGTTGGTCTGGTTGGAAGGATGGGAGCTCGGAGCATATCCTGAAAAGAGCCAGCATTGTTTTAGTTGTCTTACTTGAGGCCTTCTGCACAGCCTTTTAGTAAAGAGGGAAGTTCGTCCCAAGCCACTCAAAGCTTTCTAGGGCAGCCACTTTGAGGCTATATGAAACATGAAAGAGAGAATACTTTGAGTTTACACAAAATTGGGGTTGCATTTCCAGCTTCTTTAGAAAAGTCTTTAATTTTTCTTTGCTTGAGCATTTTCTTCTTGAAGATGAAGATAATAAGGTAATTTTTAATTGTGATCATGCTTGAAAAGCAATGTTTGCCTTGTTTTGTTTTTCTTTTTAAACTATCTCTTCCTTCCTTCCTTCCTTCTCTCTCTCTCTCTCTCTTTCTGTCTCTCTCTCTCTTTCTTTCTTTCTTCTGCTGGTCCTACCTTGGACCAGCTGAATCAGAATCCCTGGAAATCTGCATATTTTACACACACACCCCCTCCAGGTGACTCAGAGGCTTGATGGGGCAGAGAACATCTGACTAGCTCATCTCTTAGTGCTGAACCTTATACTACATGAGGCCAGCCATTGGTTGTTTTGAAATCTGTGGGCTCCATTGCAAAAATAGAGCCAGGAAGAGGTCACCCTCCAAGTGTTTTTATACTTTCAATGGCATGCTCACATACATCCTCCTGGCATCCTCCTGTCCTGAATGAAATGAAGAAGTCTTTGCAGCTTGTTGGTAGGAAAGACAACTTTGTTCTGACTGAAGGTCAAAAGAGCCAATGAGGGCTGGGAAGGTGGCTCAGTGGTAGAGTGTTTGCCTTGCATACATGAGGCCCTGGGTTCTATTTCTCAGTACCACATAAGCAGAAAAAGTTTATTCCTCAGCACTCATAAGCAGAAAAAGGAATTGGTGCTGTGGCTCAAGCTGTAGAGCACTAGAATTGAGCTGAAGAGCTGAGGGACAGCGCCCCTTGACAAAAAAAAAGGAAGAAAGAAAAGAGAAGAAAAGAGAGTCAATGAACTTTTTCTTTCCTTTTTTCCTCTTCTTTTTTCTTTTCCTTCTCTTTTCTTTCCTTCAGTTCCTTCCTTTCTTCCTTCTCTTCCTTCCTTCCTTCCTTTCTTTTTCTTCCTTTCTTTTACTTCTTTCTTTCTTTCTTTCTTTCTTTCTTTCTTTCTTTCTTTCTTTCTTTCTTTCTTTCTTTCTTTCTTTCTTTCTTTCTTTCTTTCTTTCTTTC
>NW_012267235.1:10064308-10096263 GCF_000151885.1 Dipodomys ordii
TCTTTCTTTCTTTCTTTCTTTCTTTCTTTCTTTCTTTCTTTCTTTCTTTCTTTCTTTCTTTCTTTCTTTCTTTCTTTCTTTCTTTCTTTCTTTCTGCCTGTCCTGGGGCTTAAACTCATGGCCTGTCCCTGCACTTTTTTGCTCAAGAACCACAGGTCCACTTCCAGCTCTGTGGTGATTAATTGGAGATAAGAATCTCATGGACTTCCTGCCTGCACCTGCTTTCAACCCTGATTCTTGGATCTCAGCTTCCTGAGTTGCTAGCAAAATCTCAGCACCTGGAACTTTCTTATGTTAAGTACAGAATTTCATGGAAAGATGCTCTATCATGCACTTGATAAAGAATCTGTATTCTGTTTTTGTTTAGTAAGATATCCTACAAATGTTAATAAAGTCAGTATTATGCTGATTTTTTTTTCAGAACAGAATACTCACCTCAAATTATATTTCAGCATGACGGACATTGTTCTCTGTGGTTGTTGGGATATTTTTTTATTTTCTTTTAAAAATTTTTATTCACTAATACTGATTTTCTTCCAAAGTATTGTCATTTGTTAATGGGGTTCTTACAAGGTGCTGTTTTGCAACTTCCTGAATTTCTACCAATCCAGTCATTTGGTGATTTGGGGATGGAGGGTTCTTTATTTGTTTTTATTTTGTTTTGTTTTTGGTGAGAAGGGAATCTTCATCATTGCCCCCAGAGGACTGGGAGTCAAGAGACCCCTCTCTACTCTCTGCCTGTGGAGTCAGCTAAAAGGGAGATCCGGGTTTTAAGCTAACAGAACAGCTGTCAGGGCCAATTAAGGCAAGATCTGCTTAAGAGAGCAGGATTAGAAATCTTGACCAAGTCATGTTCAGAGAATATCTGCTTGGTGAGAAGACAAAGTGAGTGCCAAGGATATTAAAAAAAAATAAAAATCTCAAATTATTCTCTCTTTAAAAATCATAATATAAGCATGACTGGTTAAAACATCTGTTGCGAAGGGCTACAATTTGTACAGAAGCCTGAAGTGGTTCTGTTCTGTCTTATAATTTTTGTCTGCATCCATCAAACTGTCTATGTGCCTTGCTTTTATTAGCATGCAGGTTGCTGTTCTGTACTAACTTGGCCTTTTTCTGGGCAAAAAAACCCCAAAAAAACCAACAAAAGTTTTTTTTGTAAAGGACCAAAAGTCAGGCAGAGTGTTCTAGGAAGGAGAGGTATAAGCAAAACTGAAAACTAAAAATATCCCATTTAGTTAATATTTAACACCTTGCATTTTCATGAAGTAGGTTGCCAACTGAAGGCCCATCAGTGGCTCGGGGAACCAACCATCTTTTTCTTTAATATTTTAGTACCTGAAACCACTTAGCAGTAAGGACGGGCTTGCCTGTGAACGAAATGTGTTTAGTCAAGGCCAGATTTCCACTGTTAGAAAAACCAGCCACCCACAGGCTGTTAACAGGAACACAAGCCAAAACCACCAGGCTCAGGAGTCTGCAGCAGAGCTCTGGGACTAAAGATTGCCTTCTTCCTTTCCCTCCTAACCTTATTCTCAGTAACAGGGCTTCTCAATTCTTTTTGGTAATCCCTTTCTTTCATCTCCATTATTCTAATCAAACTCTCATCAATGAATCAATAACCACCATGATTTAAAGGGTTAAAATTGTGACTCTTTCTCCCTACTTTAAGGAAAAAGAACTGGAGACTGAACTCAAACATCAAAGGCTAATAATGCAATCTATTGTATCCATGTAATTAAACCTCTTTACACACAAAAACAATCCTCAGAATAACAAGCCTGGGGAGAGCCTGTTCCTTTTACCCATAGGGATAAGACAATTAGCTGATACCCAAAACTGTGGCCTAACTAACCCTGATATGCTATGTTGTGTCCTATGCACACAGAACTATACTAAAAGTTCAGTTTCACAACTTAGGCACAGCAAGAAGGGAATAATAATAAAGAGCAAAGTAGAACAATTGTAATGCTATTCTGTATTTAGAAAGTCACATGTTTTATTTATCTATCATCTTTCTCAAAATATCTTATTGTTTGCCATCCTACTCTATTGCTTTCACCATTCTTTCAGTGTTCATAGTAAATTGATACTTAGAGGACACATACACACCTTCCTGCTTCTCTTTGGTATATCTGAATTGTCAGCATTACTATGCTTGAGCCTTGTGGGCATTGAAGAATTACTTGAACACAAGCTTTGCAAGTCTATGACACTTCATCTGATAGCCATGAAGTCTACAAAGTAACTAACAGGCAGGCAGAGGGATACATGCAATGTAGAGATGTTGGACAAACAGATGATGCATGTCCCAGGAAAGGTTGGACCAGAATGGGGAGCTACTCAGAATCATGTTATTTAAAATGATGAGCAATTTAAAAGCATAAATTATTTCTGGAAATGTATATTTAATACTTTTGGGAATGAGATTGACCATGGGTAACTGAAACTAGATGAAATATCCACCAATTGGGAAAGCAAGAAGAATACTGGGTCACTACCATGATGTCCACATTCTTGGTTTGGGGATGAAGGAAAATTATACCCCAAAATAATGACTGGCATGTTGGGGCTGAGGTTCACTGGAGCTTAGTGATGCCTACTCTCTGAGTAGTTAGGACTACAGGCGTGAACCATGAGCACTCAGCTCACCTGACAGTTTTTTTAAAGGACTTGGAACAATTGCTTAGTGCTTCTGCACCAAATCTATATGGTAAGATTTACTTACGTCATTATACTTGTGTTTAGGGAGGGCATCTTTGATTTAGTTATGTAATTATGTAAAATATTTACATGTTTTTAAATTAAAACCTACAAGGCAAATAAGTTTTATGTCCCCTGCCCTGTTGTCTCTTTCTCTCACAGGTAATTATTTTTTTCTCAAATGTATGGTTTGTCCTTCCATTGTGGTTTTTAATAAATAAATATCCTTTCTTTTTAGGTCACGGGACTTAAACTCAGGGCCTGGGCACTGTTCCTGGGCTTTTCTGCTCAAGGCTGGTATACTACTACTTTGAGCCACAGCACCATTTCCAGCTTTCTGGTAATTAATTGGAGATAAGAGTCTCATGAGCTTTCTTGCTTGGGCTGCTTCGAACCATGAGTCTCAAGTCTCAGCCTCTGAAATAGCTAGGATTACAGGTATGGAGCCACCACTGCCCAGTATTCACACACACACACACACACACACACACACACACACACACACACACACACAAACTGCAGAGCCATACACACATCATTCTCTAGGTTATTATTTCATTGAGTTACTTTTGAGTCATATAGCAGTCGTAGAAGTGGTCTACATGGAAAGAAAGGCATATGGAAGAGAGAAAGCAGTAGTAGGGAAAGGAGAGGAAAGGGAGGAAGAAAGGGAAGAAGGCCAGAAAGACAGAGGGAAAACACAGCAGGTGATGGGACCCTTTCTTTCTTGTTTAGATCTATTTCTCACTAAAGAAAACTATAAAGCATCTCAATTGACTATGCATCTTTGTCTGTGGTAAGCTAGATTATCCACAGTCTTTCCCAAACTTGCAACGTATTTTAGTCCTAGTAGGTAGAACTCAATCACTATCTTGACAATGAAAATAAACCTGCTAATTACTTCACTTCATCAAATCTACCTGAACTTTACTCCTAAGCAGAAAGGGGTCTTAAAACATTCCACTCTTAGAGATCATCATCTAACGGCTTTCCCCATGTTTTTGTCAGAGATCAACTATTCAAATCCTCCTCAACTGCATTAGGAAACTGGAAATCCATGAAACTGGAAATCTGTGATCTCTTCCAGCCCCAGATGTAAGCCTGAATATGAGGCTAAGAAGTAAAAGACCAGGAGGAGAAATACATAGGCATGAGCTATATATGCTTCACTTAGTACATGGCAAATAAAACCCATAAAGAATCGTTTGGCTCTGACCAAACTGTGAGCTAAATGCTCCCATTTTCCCCAGCTAGAACAGATGGCTGAATTTCCATCAGTCTCCAATTTTGTTAGGAGATGTGTCCCTTTTCTCAAATTGCAGTCTTCAAATCAAGCTTTGGCTGATTATTTGAGCTTCTAGTCATGTCTGCTTCTACATCTCCCCATGGACCTTGGAGAGTGCCACCTCACTACCTGCGTGACCACTAGCTTCAAGTCATCCTTGTCATTCTGCAGCAAAGTATGGCCTGGATGGAAGTATAAGGGTATGGCCTTGACAGGAAGTATGGAAAACAGATCAGGCAATTACAAAACAAATGCGTCACTATTAGTCTTCCGCTAATAGTGTTGAGGTCCTGGGGCCTCTTACTAAGATCCTGTGGTCTTACTAGCCATCTTCTGAGCTAAATTTGGTAGGTGGTATTTTCCAGGACTCTTTTCTTTTAAATAAGTTTTTATTGTGAAAATACCATGCAGAGGGGTTACAATTACATGAGCAAGCTAATGAGTCCATTTCTTATCAAGCATTGTTGCCTCCTCCTTTGTTTTCCCATCTCCATGACTACACCCCCCCAAAGTTGTAAAGTTTAACTTCCTGCATTCTCTCCCCCAAGTTTCTTCTTAGCCTGTTTTCCAAAATCTCTAAAGCTTGAACTCTATGAACTGCTGAAAGGTTGACTACCTAGAAGGTACCTGTTTCTTCTTTCCTAAGACTATTTACCTGCCTGATACTCTGATCCTTACCTGACCTTTCTTGGCTTAAATATTATCTCCAACTATATTTCTCTTACCGATCCTTGTCTCTTTCCCAGTAATAGAAGAAAATTATAGACAGCCATTGTCTCAATAACACATTCTATTGTAGATTCAGTACCATAAGCCAGCAAGTTAAGAGTCCTGATTTTAAATTAGCTCTTACTTAAAATATACATGATTTTACACTAACACATGAATGTTGGAAAGACAATGTAAATGTTCTCTTCACCTAAGACGGACGAGTCTTTGATGTTAACTCAAGCAGAAGGATTATGGTGAAATCCTTAAGTAGATGAGCAGCTCCTGAGTTGGACAGAGAGATGTGAAATGTCTGTTCTAATATTCAATGTCTTAGATTTTGTTATGTGACTGCTTATTGGCTTTAGGAAGAACTTATCTAGCCTCTCTGACCCTCGGTTTCCCTATCTGTGTTATCATGGACAAATATTTGGTCTAGGTCTCCAGTTCCTGACTCAAAGCCCTCTGAATCTCTTGGGTATTAGGAACATCTTCCATCCTAATGGGATAGTTCTTGACTGACCCAGCATGAGGAGAACTTCAGTATTAGTGCAGTATCCACCAGGACCAGGCTTTCACGATAAGCTTAGAACAGCCAGTCCCCATATTCCAACCTCCTGGGAGGAGAGAGAAACTAAGATGGAGTTCATCACTAATGGCCAATCATTTAGTTGACTATACCTACATAATGTGGATGTCATCAACCTTCCTCCCCCAAAGAGCAAAGTCTAGAGAGTTCCAAGTAAGGGAACACCTTGAGATTGGAGGAAGGCAAAGCATCTCTGTGTGCCCTTCCCCCATATCCTATCCTGCACACCTCTTTTCCATTTGGCTGTTTCTGATTATTCAAGTCTGGCATACTAGTAACAATGAAGGGACACATTTCATAAACACAGGCTGAATTCTCTGTCAGTTTAGCAAATTTTGGAACCTAGAATGATAGCTATAGGAGTGCTGTCTGAGTGTCTGTTGGTCAAACATACCGGTGACAACATTAGACTCATGACAATCGGATGTGGTAGCAGTGTTGTTGGGCTTACCCTTCCTTAAGACCTGTGGATATCACCTCCATGTAAAAATAATGTCAGAACTGGATTGGGTTGTAGGAACCACAGCTGGTGCCATAGAATGGGACACTTGATGTTGGAAAAAGCAGTGTAGTACATTTGGTGTTAGGAAAGACAGTTCATTCCCACCACATAGGGCTGCTGTGGAAATGCAATCAAATACTGTTGATAAGACACTGCTTGGGTCTTGGTAATGAATCTATGGACTACTGTTATCATCATCATTATTATGGAATAAGAATAACCTATCACTATGAAGGTCAAAGAACATGGACCTAAACCTAGACATGAATGCTCATAGAATCTTGTTTCATTACTAGTCTATGTACTGGAATTAGATTATTTTCTAAACCATGTTGGATTTT
Source organism: Dipodomys ordii (assembly GCF_000151885.1). Taxonomy (NCBI): domain Eukaryota; kingdom Metazoa; phylum Chordata; class Mammalia; order Rodentia; family Heteromyidae; genus Dipodomys; species Dipodomys ordii. The sequence goes on from NW_012267235.1 coordinate 10,070,437, forward strand.
TTTTACTTAAAAACCATTAATCCTATGCTCTAAAACAGTTGTTAACAAAATACAGTTCCTTCCTTCCTTCCTTCCTTCCTTCCTTCCTTCCTTCCTTCCTTCCTTCCTTCCTTCTTTCCTTCTTTCCTCCTCTGCCCTTTCTCTCTCTCGCGTGCCAGTACTAGGTGTGAGAGTCTAGGTGCTTCCCTTAGTGTTTCACTCCAGGCTGGTGCTTTACTACTTAAGCCACAGATCTACTTGCAAAATTTTTGCTGGTTAATTGGAGTCACACAGACTTTCTTGCCTGGACTGGTTTCAAACCTAAATCCTCAAGTCTCAGCCTTCTGAGTAGCTAGGATTACAGGCATAAGCCATTGGCACCCAGCAAGTACCATACTTTTCAAATAAGGGCTTCTGGTACATATATTTTTGTTCACCAAACATAAACATATACCATGTCAATCAGAGTCTTTAAGAGTAACAAGTCCTTTCTAAATATGTAGATACAAGGTAAGAAGAAGTTTACAGTATTTTCTTCCCTTACCCAAATCGCTTGTCTAGAATTTCCTCTGGGAAGAGTTCATTCCAGTTGCAGCCCATGGCTGAACAATCTTAGGCCAAACAAGAGCCCTTTGAATCAGTGATGTGGGGGTGACTAGAATGAGTATGAAGTGTGGTTAGAGGTTAACACTATTTGAAGGCCTGGACCCCTTCATAGCTTTCAATCATGAGTGTGATTGAGTTGATTTGTTTACAAAGAGGCAACCTGGATGGACCAGATTTTATATTCAATTAGCTGAAAGGTGGGGGGAGGCAGGGAAATGGAGGGGACAGTGTGATAGATATCTATTTATTTTTCTGACTCTAAGAAATGTCTCAGCCCTACAGACAGAGGGGCAACAAATTAAGCTGAAGGAGATGTTTAGTCATCAGTAAGTCTTAGGGACCACAGGATGTTGCTAAATATTGGGGCCCTTTTTCTCTGTTTATGATCCCAGTGTTTGTGCATCATAAAAACATAATGAAGAAACTTCTTTTGGGCTTCACAAATGGGCAGATTTGGAAGTGCTGGGAGATAATATAAGCAGAGACTTTGCGACGCTTGAAGAAACCACAAGTAAAACCCTCATCTTGAGGTTCCGGGAGCAATTCATCTGTACAAAGCAAAGGGAACAGAGGAAGTGTTACCTCCTGAAAGAATGCCCAAAATAATCTGGTTGGGACCAATGAAGCACAATGGATCAGACAGATTTACAGAGTCACGAAGAGATTGGTACTTTTTTTAATGTTTGTATTTAATGTGTTCTCTAGCCTGGTCCCTAAGGCCACATTCTAGGGGTGTCAGGTATGGAGTAGAGACTGACAAAGGGAAGGAAATAGGAACTCAGTAACTGACTGACAATAACTGATAACAAAAATAAAACACTTAGAACGGTAGATGATAATGAAACTTCAGTGAATGTGAAGTGAATGTGGTCTCCCTCTACTGATTATTAAGTAGCAAATGGAAAGGCAGCGTATACCATGCAAAACAATCACATCCCAGGTGAGACAAAATTAGACAGTGTAAAACTGCATCCCACTGTAATTTAAATCTTGGGAAAAATTAGCTTAAAACATGAGTTAATTTCTAATTTTTCCCAAAGTGCTCTCCTCTCAGAGTGTTTTGTTTGTTGTTTTGCTGTTTCTTTGTTTCCTTCTTTTTCAAAGTACTAAGCATTGAACTCAGGGCCTTGCGCTATAAGGCACTGTGATACTTGAGCCATTCCTCCACCCTCTTTTTTTCCCCCCTTTCTGCCTTGAGTAGCCTCAAGATGAGGTCTTGCCATTATTTATGATGGGGCCAGCCGGGACTGTAATCCTCCTACTTTCTTTCCCATGTCCCTGGGGATATCAGGAACAAACCACTATGCTCAGCTATATGTTTCTCTGGTAGCTGAGAGGGCAACCCCAATACTGGCTGAGATGGAATCTCACAAACTTTTCTCTTCTGGCTGGCCTTGAATAGCAGTCCCCCAAACTCCACTGCATCTACTCATTGGTTTAGATGGAGTCTCACAAATTTTTCTGCCCAACTTGGCTTCCCAAGGCAATCCTGGAATCTCTGCCTCCCCAGTAGCTAGGATTACCAATTTGAACCATTATGCCCAGCTAATCTGGAGAGTATGTGATAATGGATAAAGGGGCTGTTGGACAAAATGAGGACATACTGGCCCAAGAGTCAGGACCCTGGGGTTTGCAGCTCATTCACACACTGACTTTGCACAAAACCCTTTGCCACTTTGAGTCATAAAGAAAATGAGGGAGTTGTGTTGGATGAGCTTCAAAGACCTTTCCGGCTCTCTCCTCCAGTGGTTCCATGTTTCTGCATATAAGGGGAACATATTTTGTGAGTGAGGACCATCGCGTCTGAAGACAATTAATGTCCCATGACCCTGGTCTGGAATTTATTCCATGTACAGATCGTGAAAAGCTTTAGCCGGATTTATGCTATTTTTTTTTCTTCCTCTGGCCCAGGACGTTTTACAAAAAAAAAAAAAAAGTAATTGCCTGCAAGACTTTAAACAATTTATTCAGCATGTCTCAGAAAGCCTTGGAATTCAAGATCTTCCACAAAGTTAGGGTAGAAGTCTTGGAAATGGGGATTGCCATGGCCCAATCAAAGACTGACAGCAGCAAAGGAGGAAATGCCAGTGGAGCAACCGTGCTGATGGCTGAGGTGGGCAAGTGATGGGTTCCTTAGTGGGCTTTTGCCACAGAGAACTTGCAAAGGGAAATCTAAAGACCCAGCAGGTGACTGCCTATCCGATCCCACGTGGGAGCCAACTCAGCCTGGCAACAGAGAATACCAATCCTTTGCTTCTCATCAGCACACTAAGACCCTGAGAAAGCTCAATGAAATTCATAAATCCCTAATAAGACACATAAGGACCAAGACTGTGGCTGGATGTAGTTTGTCTCCCCTCTCCCCCAAAATTTATGTGTTGGGAGCTTGTTCTCCCTTAAGAGGTGGAGCCTAGGAAATAGCGCTGTTGCTCAAGTGCTTGCCTTGAGTTAAAGAGCTCAGGGACATTGCCCAAGCCAAGAGTTCAAGCCTCACAACTGACCCCCCCCAAAAAAATTTAAGAATTACCTAGTGGAAAGTAATTAAATCACTGGAGCATCAACCTTGGAAGGTTCACGCTGACCACCTAGAGTGAGTTGTGTCCCAAGAAAATGGGCTGTGATAGACAACTGAACTTGATCCTTAAATCTTTCTAGCTTCCTTCCTTCCTTCCTTCCTTCCTTCCTTCCTTCCTTCCTTCCTTCCTTCCTGCCTTCTTTCCTTCCTTCCTTTGTTCCCATGACAATACTGTTTGCCATGTTGTGATGTAGCAAAAATGAACCCTGAGAAGATGCCAGCAGAATACAGTGCCAGCTCTCGACCACCCATACCTGTTATCAGGTTATCACCTTAGAAAATGGACAGAGAAAACCGGGAACCTTGATGCCACAGTGAGGATAAAGCATATCCATTATCAGCATCATAGCAGAATCATACAAAAGCTCACACACTCACCCCGCCACCATTCAGCATCTGGCTTTAAAGGGGTGCTAGTTCCCCCAAGAACACAACTCCCCCTACTGTAGAGAGAGGGAGAGCCAGAATGACTGGGATCCTCCAGGGTGGCCCATGTCACCCCTTCCATTTTATTTTATTTTAATGGTGGTCACGGGGCTTAAATTCTCTCCAAGGCACTGTCCCTGAGTGTTTGTGCTCAAGGCTGTACTCTACCACTTTGAGCCACAGCTCTACCTCCAGCTTGTTTTGTGAGACTTTTGTCTCACAGACTTTCCTGCCTGGTCTGGCCTTAAACCAGGATCTTCAGATCTCAGCCTCCTGAGTAGCTCGTTCTTCTTACCAATGCTCAAGAAACTCCATCCACAAGAGAGATGAAATAACACCTATAAATGGAGAGCTTTGTCCATGGGTACCAGCTCTGCCATAGCTTAGTGATCACATGGGACAGGGATGAAGGGATGGGGAAAAGATAGAAAGAAAAAAAAAGAAAACACCAAGGATAGATTCTGAATTTACAGTTGGCATGTTTGGTTTTGAACTGTGGTCAGTTGAATCTATGAATGAAGAACTTGCAGGTGTTGATGGCTAATTGTGGTTAATACCATGAGACCATAGTTCTATCTGTAAAAATTACATTAATAATGGTGCATATCTCAAATCTCCAAGGGTGTAGCCCAATGCATTCTCGGTGACACACCCATGGATGCACCCATGGATGTGGAGCCTTGTTAGGAAGGAAATGGAGCTTAGTAGGCAAGACTGCAGGGCTGCATTCGAACATAGGGATACTAGGGATGGAGCTGGGTGCTGGTATCTCACACCTGTAAGCCTAGCTACTCAGGAAGCTGAGATCTGAGGGTCATGAGATGAAGCCAGTGAAGAAGACAAACCAAGAGACTTTTATCTCTAATTAACCAGCAATCGCTGGGGATAATTTAGTGAACAGCTCCTTCTCAAGGACTTCGCATTGTACCGTAGAAGTAAAAATCACTTGGGAAAGCAACAAAGGCATGCCCAGGATTGTTTCAACCCTCAGCATGCACTAAGAAAACATTAATATCTAAGAGACATTAAATCACTTATGAATGACATAACCCCAATGAATTTAAGTCATCCCATCCTATCAATGGGGGTAGTTGCTCACTGCGGATACCAAAACCCATGGATATTTAATTTCCTTATATAAAACTGTGTTGTATTTCCATAACCTACACACATCCTCCTTTCTAGTTTGAGTCATTTCTAGATTGCCAGGACTACCCCAATAGAAGGTAAGAGCTGGTAAAGAGTTGTTATTCTCTATTATTTAAAAAACACAGTCATGGAAAAAAATTATGCTAAGTGAAGTAAGCCAGGCCCAAAGAAACATAGGTTCTATGGTTTCCCTTATTTGCAATAACTAGTATATGTCTAGGACAAGCAGAAAAGGTCAAAAGCTATGTACATATAACAAGATAAGACGATGTTAAGTGAAATGAACCCCAAGATAGGGACACAAGTGTTTTTTTTCTTTCTTGCTATTGTTTTTAAAATATTTATAATGTACCATGTGATTTTTTGTTTCTTTGGCATGCTAAAAGTCCTGTTGTCACTGTATTTGATGCCAGTGCCCTGCATCTTGTATATACATTTTTCTAATTTGGGGAGGGGAAGAGAAAAAACAAAACGCTTAAATAGGGATACAGGTTGACCCATCGTAACAATGAGATGTAGAAAACACCATGTTGAAAATGAACTTTACAACTTCCAGTGTGGGCGGGGGGGGTGCGGGGTGAGGGAGGAGTTGGGGAGGTGGGGAGAGAAGGGATGGTAGGGGAAAAACAAAGGAGGGGGTAACAATGCTCGACAGGAAATGTACACATTACCTTACTCATGTAACTGTAACCCCTCTCTCTGTACAGTAGCTTTACAATAAAAAATATATACTTAAAAAAAACACAGAGTTAGTTCAAGATGCACCCTTCCAAATAATTTTGAGCCACAGTTGGCTGAATCCATGGATGAAGAAGTTGCTGTTCGGAGGGCCACCTGTGGTCAGGCCAATTTGCCCATGGCCCCAGCTGCAAAATTGGGTCAGTGTAGAGTGCTCACTAACTTGTATAGCAAAGTGTCGATAATATAAGATAAACAGACAGCTCAAGTAGTAATTAAAGCATGCTGACTGGCCAGGCTGCTTCAGTTCTGTGCTAACACAGCTCTAGGCCAGCCCAGTAGTGACCAGATGAAAGCTTACATCCAGATTGACCATCTGAATCCTAGCAGATTGCTGATCTACCAAAATCACGGGACTCCATCATCACTGTTGTCTTAAACTGCTGAATCTTGGAGTGATTTGTTATGTGGCAACAAGCGACTAGAAAACAATTTGTTTCGCATAAAAAGAGCCCTTCTTGTCATTATTATTTTTTCTTGGAAAGAAGAAATCTCCTCTCAAAAGGTTTATTTTTCCAATGGAGCCTTTTCTAAAATGCAGTATAGGGCTAGGGGTATAGAGGTTGAGCATTTGCCTCACCTACGTGAGATCCTGGGTTCTATCCCTAGCTCCACAAGGAATAACACGTAAAATTAGGAAATAAATACATAGGTTATTCATAGCAGATGTGAGGTTGAGGAAGGACAAGCAATCAGGAGACAACTGCTATTGTGATGACAGTTTAATATCAACTGCCAGCTTCGAAGGGAAAGAACCCTGTCTACCAAGGGAGGGGAGGCATGGGGAGGCGGCTACAAGGGAACTATGAGCAAGTGCCTGCATCTCAACTTCTGCGGGAAGGAACAAGTGAAGGAGGAACAGCAGGCTTGCTTGAATCATTTCAGTAAACTCTGGGGCAGAGGAGCTCTATCTGTCTGGTAGCTGACTCTGGGGTGAACAAGGCTAGGGAACATTGGCCCTGAGGGGAAGTTGAATGAGAACCCCACAAAGGGAGTGGTTGTTTTGTGGACTCTGGAAGAACCGGTTTGCATTTGACATGGTCCAGCTGTTGAAACATCAGGATACAGCAAATAAAAGATACGGTTACCACAGAGCGTGCCCGCTGCGATAAAAGCATCCATGTCTGAATCATGTGTTCCTGAGCCCCTGTGTGGCCAGGGTACATGTCATGACCCACTGCTAGCCTTTGGGAACTAATAAAGGGAATATCAAAGAGAGAAGAGGGTACTTTGATCCTGAGAATAGTTTTATTCCCTGGTAAAAGAAAGAACTTACAATGGAAATCAGCCCAGGCAGAAAAGTCTGTGAGACTCTTCCTTCCAATTAACACTGGAAGAGTAGAAACAGCATTGTGGCTCAAAGTGGTAGAATGCCAGCCTTGAGCAAAAGAGCTCAGGGACAATATGCAGGCCTGGAGTTCAAGTCTTATCCTCCCCCACCACCTCCCCAAAATAGAGGGAGACTTACACAAGAAGGAGCCCTCTCTTCTCTTCATATCTTGAATATTGTCACATAGAGACTCTAAGCTTGGGAATTCCACATCAGCTTATGACCACAAGAGGACAACAGAGAGATTCACAGGAAAGGCCAGGTGGAGCAACACACACACACACACACACCACACACACACACACACACACACAGAGCACATACTACTGAGGTCCTAGACCACAACAGAATCATATTGTCTAAGCAAAGTTTCTTCTCTGGGTTTGATGCAGCCAAAAAACTGACATACAATGTTGGCTAGAAATGTATGACATCCTGAGAAAAACCACTTGCCTCTCAGTCTTAGACTCCTCCTCTAACTCACCATGCTTGGAGGGGACTTTAGTTACCTTACCATAGAGTACACACTGAATGCAAGCCTCATGGCTGAGCACTGCCAATTTGCAAAGCCATGAGGAACAGTTTAGTGAAGTGGGGGTTCATTTAAGGAGAGAGAAGACAGATGGGGAACCACAGCCCTTGCTGGAAGCCCTGACAACAAGAGACCACGTCCATATGCTGCCTGGGGCTGAGGCTGCCCAAGGGGGACCCATGCCTGGCGTTCAGTGTGGCGGGACATATGGAAGCTGTGAGGAGGTGTTTCATGTGGTCCCTGGATGAATGGCGCACAGCTTTTCATCCAAGGAACATACAGGATCTGTCTACCGTGCTTCGGAGGCTCTGTGCAGCACCCATCAGAGGAACAGGGAGGAGCCTGAATAACATGAAATAGGAGGAACACAAAGAGGAGGAGGATGAATGTGTCAGTGTAATTGGTGAAATACGGATGTAGGATGTCTGATTTCAATACACTGAAAGGGTGGGAGGCATGTGGCCAGCAGCCCCTAGGGTCTGTGTTGACTGTGTGCTCCAGAGAACATGTCTAGTCACGTGGATTTCTTTGAAGCCGACATGCCACGGGAAGCGATGTACAACTTTAGAGCTCTAATCTATTGGCTAATGAAAAATTTGGCAGGCAACGAGGAGGAGTAGTGAAAGCAAAATTGATTTAAAAAAAAAAAAGAAAGAAAAGAAAAAGGAGGGGTGGGTGGATAAAAGTCCAGGGTGATTAGAAGTCTCCTGTGTAGCTCAGTTTTAGAACTCTTCCTGGACCATGTCATGTGTTATACGAGGGTAACTTGAATGGTGGCATGTATTTTGTTTTTCACATAGGTTGGAAGGTTTTCTTTCCCAAGCTCACTATTAAAGCAGTTGAGTTAATTCACTCTTGTTTCTGGATTTCCCCCCCCCCCACCTCCTGCCCATCCCTTTCTCCATGATACCTTCATGCATCCTGTCATTCCCCCAGCCTTAGCATTCACATATGCCAAACACAGGCACTGAGAAATAGTCACAGGTGAAGCAGACATCATTTCCAGCACAAAGCTGGATCCCACCAGATCAGTCCATCTTGCTGCTGTGCCGATAAACACAGACACCATCACTGTTTCCAATTCTAATTGCTTTAGTAAAGGTCATAGATGCTAGGAAAATAGAGGAAGACAGAAAAGGAATAGGCTGGACGCAATCATCAACAGGCGATAACTGCTTATTGAAGAGCAGCGAGGGGCACAGACATTCCCACAGGTCTGGAGGTTGTGCCGGCGAGTTGGACAGGAGCTGGGTTTTTATAGGAGGTCCAAGCAAGGAGGCAGAGGTTAATGAAAAAGCCCCTAGGTCAAGGAAGGTGGGGGCCTTTCAGTTGGGCCCATAATGGGATGTTTACAGCTGGGCTTAGGTGGATGGACCTGCCTGCACTTCAAATAAGCTCACATATACCTGGGATTTTGCCTGGTGTCTGTATGGGCCTGGGACAATAGAGTGGGGGTCAATCCTTCAATAGAAGGCCCATGTCCCTTGCTCCTCTCTATTTGTAGGTATTGTGTTTTCTGTGTCTATGTTGCGTGAACATCCTAGATACAGAGGAGCTCTGATAGGACCAGAACCCTACTGTATCACATTCCAGTAAAAGTATATGCAGACATAAGTAAAGAAAGACTTGTGTTTTTTCTTAACCCTTCATCCCATTATACATTGTATTTCTCTGCAGCCCTTTTGCCATATAGCCTAAGAACTTATGTTGTCTAAATGCAAGATCAAAGACATGCCATAACCAGAGAGGTAAAGAGAATCCTACGGAATGCAAGTGGGGTCGTTAGTAGAACACCAGCCTTGAGTTAAGAAGCCAAGTAAGAGTGTGAGGCCATGAGTTCAAGTCCCATTTGAATATTTGGTAACACACACAGACACACAGATACACACACACACACACATATATATACACATACACGACACACAAGGGAGTCCTTGGGGAAGGATGGGAATCAGGATTACAAAGAAGACAAAGAGACAAAGACATTTTTTGTGCTTCTTACTCTCCTAGGGTACAACTTCAAGGCATAGTCAGTGAGTAGGCATAAACAGTGAGTACTCAGTCTTACAGGGCACAGTCTAGGAGACAGACCAGACATGACTTTCCTGGAGAAACCATGTGCCCTGCCAGAAGCTGCATCCAACCTTGGCAGGAGCAAAGAAAAGACTGAGATGGGTGAGAGAGAGAGAGAGACAGACAGAGACAGAGACAGAAAGAGAGACAGAGAGACAGGCAGAGAGAGAGAGAGAGAGAGAGAGAGGTGGCACTCATCATGTCACTTTGGAGCCAGGGAAGCATGGCCACATACGTAGCCTAAGAACATCATCTGGGGAGCCAGGGGTTCTGGAATGACACAGTCCTGAAGGTAACAGCAAGGTAGAAGGCCAGAGACCTGCCATGGATCTTACTGCTTGGGGACACAGGGACTACCTGAAGAATCTGAGGGAGAGAACAACCCAAAGTATGTGATTTCTTGTTTCTTTTGTATTTCTTCCCCCTATTGTTGATCCCATGTTGTCACTGTGTTTGATTTTGGTATCTGAATGAGGGAAAAGAAGGGAGACAAAGGACAAAGGGCGAATCAATGCAACAGCGATACTCACAAGGCAATATGTTAGAAATGATCTGTACAACTCGAGGAGGGACGTTGAAGAGGAGGAAAAGTGAGAGAAGATGAGGGACGGCTAACAAGTTTGACAAGAAAAGTACTCACTACTTACTTATGTAACTGTAACCCTTCTGTACATCACCTTGACCGTATTATTTTAAGTAAAATAATTTGCAATAGAAAACAAACACAAAAGAAGGGAGCAGAAAGAGGAGTATCAGGGAGTCAAACAGGACCCAGGGTGTGGAGAAAATGGAAGGGTGCTCAAATCAGCCAGAAGAACCTGGTCCTTGAGAACAGATGCGGCATGAGAACAGCAGCTACAGTTGTATGGCAAGAACACAGAGAAGCAACATTTTGAGAGGTTTAATTTGGAACCTTTATTGGAGTGCCAGTAGTCTGTAGATAAGACTCCTGTCACAAAGATCTGCAGCCCAGCAAATACATTTAACCTTGTTATAAAACTGAACCACAATCAGGCTAAGAATGTGGCTTAGTGGTAGAGTGCTTGCCTAGCACGCATGAAACCCTGGGTTCAATTCCTCAGTACCACATAAACAGAAAAAGCCAGAATTGGCACTGTGGTTCAAGGGGGAGAGTGCTAGCCTTGAACAAAAAGAAGCTCAGGGACAGCGTCCAGGCCTTGAGTTCAAGTCCAGGTCGGCAAATTAAAAGAGACACACACACACACACAGAGAGACATAGAGAGACAGAGAGACAGAGAGAGACAGAGACAGGGAGAGACAGAGAGACAGAGATTGAGCCATGAGAACCAGATTGGAAAGAAAGAGCAGAACTGTAACACCAACAAACCAGATCAGTTCCAATGGGGAGCTGAAGTAGAGCACCATGAGAAGAACCAGAAGACATCCACACAATCACTGAGACACAAGGCATGGTGATGGTGTAATGACACCTGACCTGATCTGACCCTATATAGGGTCAGGTCAGGAGGCAGGGTCACAGGAAACTTGAGACGTCACGACCCAAGACTGGTAGGTTGAGTATTGTCCAAATCCCTGCCCCGGCCTCTAGGAATTCAGGCACACCCATTACCTGGGAGGTGGGACTTCCCTGCTTCTACCATGAAAACATGATGGGACCACCAGATTCAACTCCCTTCCATCTACCATATGGCCAAGATAGCGCTGGCCAAATCCAGCACCCCTCCTTCATTACTCCGTCACACCAGAGACAGCTAGAGGACGGCCCCACAGTGAGGGAAGCCCGGACTCAGCTCTAGGATATGGGAGTAGGTGGGGCCTGAGCCTCCTCTTTCCTGGGGTCACAAAGCAAGGTCACTTTGTCTCACCCCAAACTCCCAGATGCCACCGGAGGAAGGAGAGGAAAAAAGAGGAAATCAGATAAACTAGGCCTTTAGCTAAAACCAACCAACCAAACAACAACAGTCTTCAGATACCACAAAGACTATTTAGCTCAGAAGACACTAAAATGAGAGACTTGTCCTTACACCCTTGTGCTTTCCCTTTAATCATTGTGGTAGACCAGCAGGAGATCATCAGACATTTTTCTCAGTTGTGAAATGCTAAATTTAACCGTGTTTCACATAGACAGAAGGTCCCAGATTGCTGATGGTTGGACTATTCTTGTTCAATGGTATAATAGTTTGAAAGTTAAACATATTCAATAGACAAGGGGTTTAATATATATATATATATACACACATATATAGTTATTGTAAAGGTGATGTACAGAGAGATTACAATTACATAAGTCAGGCAAACCATATATTTCTTTTTGGACAATGTCACCCCTTACTTGGCTGTCTCCCAGTTTTTCCCTCCCATCCTCACCCACAAGTTGTATAGTTCATTTTCAACATAGTGTCCAGTGAGTACCACTGCTGTATCTGTTCACCCTTTGTCCTGCCCCTTCTGTCTCCCCTGCCTTATCTGCCCCAAATAAGATACACAAACAAACAAGACAAAAGGTACAGAAAAAAATGCGACAATTAAAAAAACACCCTGTGGTTTACACTTCTTGGAGTTCATTTTCATAACTATTATTTTATATGATTGTATGCATATGGCTATTAAACCTTTATGATCTGTATGAATGAAGACATGAGATTTGAATAGTACCCTTCTCTAGGGTGAGCAGGAGGCAGAGCCATCTTCTCTAAAGACAGCAAGACAAAGCTCTTGCCAGCCACACCAAGGATAACAACCAGCTGCCAACAATGTTTGGAGTGACTAAGCTCTGGTAGTCAGTATGTCAGTATTTGTGAGCTGGGCGCCAGTAGCTCATGCCTGTAATCTTAGCTACTCAGGAGGCTGAGATCAGAGGATTGTAGCCAGCCTGAGCAGGAAAATCCATGACTCTTATCTCCAATTAACCACCAGAAAACCAAAAGTGTGGCTCAAAGTGTTAGAGCACTAGCCTTGAGCAAAAGAGCTCAGGGACAGTACCTAGGCCTTGAGTTCAAGTTCCACAACCAACCAAAGAAATAAAATAAATAAAATAATGTATTTTTAAAAGCATTTTTCATTATGATGGGATTGTCAGGACATCATCTCATCTCACAGTAAGGGCCTTCTTTAGTCTGTATATGTCCACTAGAGCCAGGGTAGACTTTGAGCAGAGCCAGGTCATTTAGACATTGCTGCTCAAGGGGCCTCTACATGGTGGGTCATTTTTGTGGAGCACATCAGCTGAAACTATCTCTTGAGATAAGCAGTCCTGCATAGGACAGTAGTGGCCAGAAATTGTGACATTAATGACAAACCTCTATGTCTGAGTTCCCAAGGTTTTTTTTGTGAATGTTTTCCATTTGGGGAGGGTGGATGGTTTACAGGGGCTCACTGTGTAGCTCAGGCTAGTCTGGAACTTGTAATCTTTCTGTCTCAACCTTCTAAGTGCTAGTATTACAGGCAAGTACCACAATGTCTAACTTGTTCTGTATTTTGTGTTCTACTGGTATTGCACAGAGAAGCCAGCATTGTGTCTCATCCACAAGTACAAAAATCAAGTTCTCTTTGTGAGAAGAATCTGAAATGTAGGTGATTGTAAGGTCTACAAGGGACATCTCCCTAACTCTTGGCTAAGTTTCCGTCCAGTATCTGTTACCTAGGTAACTGGCAGACCTGAAAGCAGTCACCTTCCCCTCCTGATAGGTCACAGCCTGGCCCACCTCTGGTCACATGCCTCCCATCTGACCTTAGGAGGGTCCCAGACCATGAGGTCACATCTGGATCCGGTGTGGCTACACCTTTCCTTCACCTGGCCACACCTCTTCCTATCCCTGGCCTACGTAAGACTGGGGTGGGTCACCTCCCTTTCCTTTTCAGCCTTTCCTTTCTTCATGGTGGGGCAGCAATTTGGTAAATAAACTTCTTTTCCAGCCTGAATAATGCATGGTGTTCTCTTCATCGGCTACCTAATGAAACCTACCTATTTAATATACCTTACAGTGATTATACCACAGGAAGATGAAGGGATGTGATTCATGGTAAATAGATGGTGTCCTGTATGGTTACTGGAGATCTGGGATGCCAGCTTTTGAGTAGGACTGAGATATAGCTTATATCCCTAGATAGGGAAGGAGAAAGAGGGAAGCTACGTGATCCTCCATGGGCAGGGATGGGAAGGGCTACCTCGGTCTATTTGCAGGGCTAAGCAAAATACCTAGCATTAATAATTTTAAAAGAACAAAGATTTCTAAAATTTATTTTTCTGGTGATACTGGAGGTTGAACTTAAGGCCTCGTACTTGTTAGGCCAGCCCTGTACTACTTGAGCCAGGCATCTAGTTATTCATTTTTAGTTTGTTTTTAGTTAAAGAGGGTCTCTTGCTTGTGCCCTGAAACCATGATCCAGAGTGTGAGGTTAACACTTCCAAAACTGACCATTTCACACAACTAGTGGTGTAAAGATGATTAATCTTTGTTGTTGTTGTTTATAAATGAATAACTACTTTAACATACATTTATATTAAGTTACTAGTAGTATTTACAATATAAATTAAATGCGTACTTCTCTGAAGGAGGAATTTTATCACAGAACAACCAAGTAGAGGCATGAGTATTTAGCTTGCAGCCTTTAAAATGATTCATCTTATGGCCTGTGTTCTGGCATATTCAAGGCATCCATCACTGACTCTACAATGTCCTAGAAGAAACACTGAGTGATTCAGCTAAAGTCATGTACTTAATATTCAAGTGCAGTTGGAAGTATGGCTCAAGTGGTAGAGTATTAACCTTGAGCAGAAAAAACCAGCAAGAGTGCGTGTTTGTAAGGTATATTAAATAGGTAGGTTTCATTAGGTAGCTGATGAAGAGAACAGCACGCACTGTTCAGTCAGGAGAAGAAGTTTATTTACCGAACTGCTGCCCCCGCCGTGCATGATAGAGAGGCATGGCTGAAAAGGATAGGGGTGACCCACCCCTGGGCCATGACTTATGTAGGCCAGGGACAGGAAGAGGTGTGGCCAAGTGGGGGAAAGGTATGGCCACACTGGATCGGGATATGACCTCAGGGTCTGGGACCCTCCTCAGGTCAGATGGGAGGCATGTGACCAGAGGTGGCTCAGGATGTGACTTAGCAGGAGGGGAAGGTGACTGCTTCCAGGTCTGCCAGTTACCTAGGTAACAGATACTGGGCAGAAACTTAGCCAAGAGGGAGGGAGGTGTCCCTGTGCAGACCTTACATCCCAGCCTTTTGATAATTATTAAAAAGGGCCAAGATTCTCTCTGGCTACTTCCTGCTGGCAAGGGGTGTCGACAGTAGGGGTAAAAGGCTGAGATGTGGACCCCTCCGGGAGAAGGCAGCAGGCAGCAGAGGTCACTTGGTGGTGTGGATCCTTAGATGAAGTCTGGAGGAGGCAAGTCTCATGAGCTATTGAGGGGCTGGAAAAAAAATACTAGAGAGCAAATAAATGGCAAGAGGAAGGACTTGGAGCTAAAAATTAAAAATTGGATGACTGGGCTAGAATGGCTAGTTCTTATCTCCTGCACTCCAGGCTGTTCTGGAGTTGGTAGAAATATCCCTAGCTACTTCTGACATCTGGCAACTAGATAGAGGAGAAGTCAGGTAACAAAGGCAAAAATGTAAATTCCTGTCCAGTTAAAAGGTAGACAGGCATGGACATTAGAGGGACAAGGCTTCTCAATTCTATTGACCTCCCAGCTCTGGTTAATTTTGAAAGGGCAGGCACAAAGTGGCTGATGTGATATCATCTCCTCTTACTCCTCTCCATGGTCCCTTATTCCCCAGACTGGTTGAGTCTAGGTGCTCATTGCTGGGATGGCTTGTCCCAGTTTGTATTTATGGAGGCTTGAACTCAAGGCCTGGGCACTGTTCCTGAGTACTTCTGCTCAAGTCTAGTGCTCTACCAGTTTGAGTTATAATGCCACTTCCAGTATTTGCTGGTTAATTAGACATGAGAGTCTCTTGAGCCATGCTTCCAGCCTGGCTCTTTTGCAGGTTAGTTGGGACATGGAGTCTTAGGGATTTTTCTGCCTGGGTTGGCTTTAAACTGCAATCTTTGCCATAAACCCCTTTATTATTTCCAATTAAAGCAACAAGGAGATCAAGTAGAATAAGTAGTGCTTACCTGGTCCTTATCAAGAATTGACCAACAAATATTCTGCAATAACAAAACTTATTAGATGTGATGAGAATTTTAGCACAGATATAGTATTGATTTCTTTCTTGCAACTAACAATACTTAAGCTAACCAAAGTTACAGAAAGAGCCTTAGCTTTTACAAATCCAAAGCCATCTTTCACCAGGAAATCAGCAGCATGTGATGGAGCCAAGCAGAGACTCCAGTCTACTTTCACCATGGTGGAGGTAATCAGGATGGTCTAGGCAGGAGTGAGGCCTGTCTTCCAGGTTGGAAGAGATGGACTGGATCTGGACTGCATGTAGACTGGCTGACACTGAACTACAACCCCAAACTGAACAATCTCAGACAATTTAAGCCAAATAACTTGATTACAATGCCAGGTAACAAGTTTATGTTAGGCTTTTAAAAAGAGGTTGCCGAGTAAGAAGTACATCACACACTCAGTATTCAAGTATAAGGGGTAGGTTTATTCATCGTTTAGGCTGGCACCAGGCCATATTAGCACTCCATGTGGCTGGGAAAGGCCAGGGAAAGAGGGCATCTGACCCTGGGCTAGGCCTTATCTAGGGTAGGGGTGGGGAAAGGTGTGGCCACATCAGATGTGACCTCAGCAGATGCAGATGTGACCTCTTCCAGGTGTGCCAGTTGCCTAGGTAACGCAGGTACTGGGAGGAGACTTTGCTGGGAGGAGGGTGGTGTCTGCTCGCCATCCAGGAGCGGACTTTACAATTTACACAGAACCAGACATACACACATAGGCATACACACAGAGAATCAAGTTGAGGTTGGTGCAAAATCGAGTTGGTGCGAAATAGCAGCTGAGCTCCCATGATACCAAGATGGCACGTGGGCCACATGGTCAATGCTAGAGAGAGCTAAAGATTTTGACAGTGAGGGTACATTGCTTCTCGCACACATGGAGCTTCAGGTTCCACCCCTACTACAAAGGCAGAGGAGGGGTGTCGCAGGGGAGGGGGCCTTGCAGGAGAGGTCGCAGAGGAGGGGGTGCCTCGCGGGGGAGGCTGCAGAAGTGGATGGAGTAGTAAGCTTGGTGGAAGGTTAAGGGTCAGATGAGCCCAAACCCTTAACCTACCATGTAGCCAAGATGGTGAACTCAAGATGGTGAATTTCTGAAAAAGTGCAAAGAAAACCTGAACAAATGGAAACTCTGACAATTTTCAAACCTAGAGTGGCTAGCCTCTGAGGGGGAACCTAGAGGGGGTCCCTGGGACCCAGCCTGAGTCACACTCTTCAGGGTACAAGCCAAAATGTTGTAGAAAAGAGAAAGGGAGAGATAGGGAAAGTTAGACATGATTGGCAGAGAGAGAACAAAGAGCCTGAAAGTAAACAGACTTCTGACCATTGACCATCACAGTGGCAAAAACTGTCCACATCTGAGAACGGCATAAAAATGAGGCGCTCTGGCTTTCCAGGGAGCGCAGGAGGCATTTCAAAGGGGTTTCACGGCTCAGGTGTGACTCGCAGCACCCCATTAAATATGTAGGAGAGTCAGTCTGGTGAATTAAGGAGAGCTGACCAGGCAGAAGTGGCACCCCAACTTCCCCCAGAACACCCTAGAGAGAAATGGCCAAGCCACCAAAGCTAAGCATCCTTGGCTCAGGAGGTGACCGGCCTTTCGGCTAAAAGCCATAGGAGCTCTCTGCTGTGGCACCACATCTGGACAGAGACTGAGCAACAGAGAACCAGAGAGAGTAGTTTCACTCACCAGAGTAGAGAAGTGGTGTGGACGTGGATGTGAAGGCCAGCAATGGTATTGGTGAAAAGTCTCACATGGAGTCTCAAGGCAGTTCGTTCACAGAAAAGGAGTGGTTAGGAAATTCTAACATTTCCAACTCAAAAACCCCATCCAAGTCACGGCACCATGTGTAAGGTATATTAACTAGGTAGGTTTCATTAGGTAGCCGAGGACGAGAACACCACACACTATACAGTCAGGAGAAGAAGTTTATTTATCAAACTGCTGCCCCTGATGTGCATGGTAGAGAGGCAAGGTTGAAAAGGAAAGGAGTATCCCAGGCCAGGACTTATGTAGGTCAGGGACAGGAAGAGGTGTGGCCAGGTGGAAGAAAGGTGTAGATCTGGATCCGGATGTGACCTCAGGGTCTAAGACCCTCCTCAGGTCAGATGGGAGGCCTGTGATCAGAGGTGGCCCAGGCTGTGACCTATCAGGAGGGGAAGGTGACTGCTTCCAGGTGTGCCAGTTACCTAGGTAACAGATACTGGGCGGAGACAGCCAAGAGGTAGGGAGGTGTCCCTGTGCAGACCTTACAATGTTCAAGTCCCAGTACTGGCATCAAAACAATAATAATTATTATTGTCATTATTAATAGTAATGAATTAATAAAAATTCAGATGGAGTCAGGTCATCTGGCTCCAGCTCCTGTCCCAGGCTCTTTTTCTAGAACCATGGGGAAGATACTTTGCCCTCTACACTGCCCAGGAACTCATTTTGGGCCAACAGCTACCATTGCATCTTCTTGCTTCTCCAAAGTGTCCACAAGCAATTTTCCCACCAAACACATTAAACTGGAGGTGGGATGGGGGACCAGGGGAGGAGAGTGTGTATCTCACATTTCTTTTGGTGGTCAGACTTGAAATTGGACATGTCTCTATTTAAATGAAAGAATAAGTCAGTCATTTAATAGAATTAGTGAAGAGAGGAGGTCCTGGGAGCCAGTATTAGCAATGTGCAGAGCTCCCAGGGCACAGGGGAAGGGGTGGCTTTCTTTGGGAGGTTCCAGTAATTACAAAAGACTGTGTTAATTTCAGGCTCCCTTAGAAACACCAGGGGGTGAGCTACACAGGGAAAGATGGGAAATTAGTAGATAGAAAGACAAAGACTTTGGAGGAAAGAAGAAGAGGTGGATAAATGTAATTGATCTTACCTAGGGGCAGATAGAGATCAGACTGTCAGCAGACAATGAAGAGATTTGTCAAGAGGGTGGAGTTCACTGAGGTGGGTGACAGCTTTCTCTCCCAGAGGAAATAATCTGTGTGTCCCTGGGGGCACAAATTGAGGGTAGAGTTGCTTGTATATAAAAAAGATACACTGATTGTTTAGAAATATGCAAAATGCCCTGCCCTGTATTGAATCTGCCACTAGGGGATAGAGGTTGCTACCAAAGTACAATGAAAGCAGGGAGAATTTGATCAAAGTGCATTATATTCATGTATGGAAAAATTGCTTTGTGCAATTAATATATGCTGGTGAAATAAGAATAAAGAGAACATACTTTTTTAAAAAGCAGGGTTTTTATGTGATAAGGAGAATGGACTAACCATTCAGGTAGCACGTGTTTGTATCTTGACAGCATGGTGAAATATGGAGTCAGTGGAGCAAACTTTTAATCTGTAGACTTGTTCTGATCAATTAAGACAGCAGAAATAATCAAACTAGTCATTAGCCATTTGTAGTACTCATCAGTTTACTGTCCAATTGGATTAGCTGTTCATTAATCGAGTTCACTGGCCCAAACTCTACAAATAAATAACTGAATAGACACCCCCCCCATCTCCTACACTTCATTTTTCAGCTCTATTAGGGATGGCGGTCTAACGTTAATCCCAAAGCTACAGAAATAGAGATAGAAGAGGAATATTTGGTAAAGATGATTACACCCAACCAGACTGGAATGTCACATGTCCAGTCTTAATCGTTATCATTAGCCCATAAAACTAATTTCAAGGTTAGGACCATCCATTAGGTTGAGAAATAAGTTATCTAATGAGCCCTTACTTGCGTGAAAGAGAGAAGTGCCTGGAGCAGGCTGGACTGTCTCTGTTTTGCCAGTGGGGGAGTCTTGATCTGGCAAAAAAGCAGTAACTCAACTTCTTCACCTATAATCTGAGCTGCTGGTCTTGGTTAGAGGCTGGTAATACTGGCAGTATAGGAAACAAATAAAAAGTCAACTATTTAAGCATTAACTCTATTAAGGTGAGAGGCAACTTTGAAAAGATGTTTTTGCTGGACTCTATGAATCAACTACAAGTCCCTGAGCTCTGCATCTGTGCCCTTTGATCTGTGCCATTTTCTGCTGCAGTCAATTTACAACCACCGGGAGCTCCAGGAGGAAAAAGAAGATTCACTGATCATCATCTAGTGTGGAAGGCAAGCTGCCCCTCAAACAGACAATGCTTGTTTCTTATCACCTTAAAGAAAACAGCCAGAAAAAAATCAGGAGACCATGTTGTTCCCATTCTGTTTCGGTGATGAAGTGTTAACAATTCTCCAAAACTCTTCTAGAAACAGAGATGGAATTAATGGTCAACAAAATTCTGTACTCACAATTCAGACTGCCCCTGGCCCTGCTGGGCACTGCCCCCTGATGGCCATGCTCACTTGTACTTTGGCTTACCCGCAATCATCTTCTCTTAGGTATCTGCATGCATTTCCTACGACCCTCACAGAACTGACCCTCTACTGTGGGGAGATAGATGAGTAGAGATTTTTAGACAATTCAGTCAACAAGTTCTGACTCCTTCATCATAGTATGTTTAAGGAAGTCAAAGATCAAGATTATTTTCAACACTGGTGGTAAGATTCAATGGAAGAGTGCTTACCGAGCACAAGGGAGGCCCTGAGTTTAATCCCCAGCACCATAAACCAATTAAAAGACTGGTTATCTTAAAGATTATCTCACCTAGAAGTTTTATTCTGTACAAGATAGAATAAAAAGGATTTCTCGGGCCAATACTGTATAAAGGCCCCCAGCCAGGCAGTCACAGGTAAAAGTATACATCCCAGCCCTCATGCCTCGTTCACTCTGCTGGTCAAATTTACTAAATTATGAAGGAGCATTTTTGTTCATTGTAATAGGTCAATTTGGTTGGGTTTATTGGATATTTACTTGTAAGTAAATCTCCATTTATTGGGAGTTTTCATTCACATTGAAGACATTATTCTTGTGTTCAACAAACTATTTTCTCCCCCTAAATTTTAAGTTCTAGATGCTTATGTAAAAAACACTAAAGAAGTTCTAATATTGTTCAATTAATTAATATATAGAATATTGAGACTATTCTAGTTAAGAGTTTAACTGTTATATGTAAATAATTATTCCAAATAAAAAACGTCAGGTAGTATCTCTAAATGGTATGAAGGAGAACATCATGAGAGCTGGGGACAGATAGAAAAGTTTCTCCAAGAGTGAAAGCAAAGGAACCAGTGAAAGAGATGACATTTGGACAGAAGAATGAACAGGATAGAGGGACAGTCGAAGCAGAGAAAAGACTGTCAACTGCCTGAGAAGTGGAAAGTTCTAGAACAGAGCACAGAAGGAACATCTCTGATCCAACATCCAAAATCTAAAATGCTCCAAAGTTTAAAACTTTCTAAATGCTGATGATACTCAAACAATTGAAAGTTGGGGATATTTCATATTTCAATACTTTTTAGACAAAGATGCTCAACGGATTAAGTATTTGTAAATATCCTCCAAATCTGGGAGGAAAAAAAATACAACCCTCTGAAACAAGTCTGGTTCCAAGCATTGTAGATAGGGCTACCTGACCAGAACCAGCTGCTGTTCCATGAACAGGGAGTGTTCTACAGGCAGGAATAGGTAAATGGAGCAAGCCTGGCATCTGTACTGTGATGACCTCCCCCTTCCCCCCCCCCGCCAGACTTCCCCAGAAACCCTAGTGTGTGCTTGCTTTCATGGAATACATCACACACACACACACACACACACACACACTCACATGGCCCATAACTGTCTTTTTCTTAAAGAATTGTTACGAACTTTAAATAATGTGTCACATAACATGCTTAAGTGCTTTACTTGCAAAAATAGATAATTCTCCTTCCTTCCTTCCTTCCTTCCTTCCTTCCTTCCTTCCTTCCTTCCTTCCTTCCTTCCTTCTTTCTCTTCCTTCCTCCTTCCTCCTCCTCTTTTAAATCATTTCTATTTAAGAAAAAGGAACAGAAACCCCACTCAGATCATTTACAGCCACTAATGTGTGATCTCTCCCTCAGAAGGGCAGGAAGGGAACAGAAAGAGAACAGAGGCAGGAAGAGAAGAATGATTCTAATAATGGGCATGCCATTTTCCTGGGTCCTTATGGCCAAATGTCCTTTCTCTGTGTTGTAGGTCTCTGTCATCTTCTTCTTGTTGACTGGACCCAGCCATCCTCCATAGTATGCTTTCTATTCTGCTTACTATAATACAGCCCAGGGAGCTCTGCTGCTTGGATATACATGTCACTTGGCTTTTGATCACAAAAACAAATACCTGAGGTTATTAACTTATAATTAGAAAAATATTAGGAAGTTCTAGAGAGGATGGATTGGCACTATTGCTTTGGGGGCCAATGAGACAGAAAGTGTAGCCAAGCAGAACCTTTCAAGTCATGCCAGGGAACAAAAGGGAGAACAGGGACAGGGGTTGAAGTTCCCATCATCCCCTTGAAAGGCAAACAACCAATAACCTAACTTCCTCCTCCTAAGCTCCACCCCTTAAAGGTTCCACACCCTCCCCAACAACGCCACACCCTGGAACCTCAGCCATTAAACATACAAGTAAAGAACACTTACCCAAAATCATGGCAACATGACTATTGTATAAAGCAACTGTCATCTCTAGATGTTGTTTGTTCCTTGAACTTAGCATTTCTCCTGAGAATCCACTGAGGTTATTTCCAGCTTGTAAGGGAAATGAGAAGACTGAGTGCTTTCATTTAAAATGCAGACATAAAAAGAAGCTGAGCATCTCAAAAACTTTCTTTTCTTTTCAAATGTGAACAAATTAAAGGACTCTGCCAAAGAGCTTCTCTTTCTGATGGTATAGTCTACCTCTTCATGCAGCTTGGCTCTTTTAATTGTTGATTGCCCATGTTAACTAATATTTGCTCACAGATTATATGCCCAAGACAGAATCTAATAGGGAGAAAGATTTTTAAAACCTTAGCACAAAATTTCCATCTAACTGTATTGTCACAAGGAAACTACTGAGAAAAGAGGATTTTATCTGTCCTATGTTCTCAACATTGCAGACTTATACAAAGATTTTTATATCTAGATCCTTCTTTCATTTCCTGGTTTTATAAGATAATACACATAAACATCTAAAATGGTGCCTGTTTCATGTAAGCAGACAGTAAATGTTAGCTACCAGGGCATTTTTCACCTCTACTTGGCTGGGGAAACAGGACAAGAAGAGTAAGGAACACCCTTCTGTGTGTTTATAATGTTCCTGGGAGAAATTAACTATGTGCTCAAATCAGCTAAGCAGAGATGAGTGAGTAGCTGAGGAAGGTCAGTTCTGCAGTGGTTTGGTGATACTGAGATTTGTACTTGGCCAGACAAGTGTAATATCTCTTGAACCACACCTTTGGCTTCATCGCTATGGCTTGAGTATGTTTTGTCCTCCCCCCAAAAGCATGGTTTTTGGCTTGGTCCCCAATGCAAGAATATGTGAGGGGAAGCCTAGTGGGAAGAGTTTGAGTCATTGGGGCACCACCCTCAAGCATATACTGATGCTCTTCTCATAGGAATGGCTTTCTATTATAGAATTTGGCTCCCTTTTTACTCTTCCCAATGCACTACCTTGCCCTGATGGTTTTCTGCCATGTAGTCTATCACATATAGTTTACAGGAGATGCAACCCCAGATTTCCAGGATTTCTCCAAAATCCTGTGCTAATATATAAGCCTCTGTATAAACCGCCTAGTCTCTGGCATTCTAATATAGCAACACAAAGCAAACTCTTCAGAATTGTGTTTTCAGGATTCTTATACTCAGGAAGCCAAATGGAGTAGACTCCTCTCCCTGGAGTTGGTAGTTACAGCTCCTCTCCAAAGTAGGAAAGGTCATAAAGGTCAACTCCATGACCCTCCCCATCAATGGCTACAGGAGGATGGGACATCAGACAGAAAAGGTTAAGGCTGGCATCTAAAAGCTGTTCATATCCAAAACTCTCTTGTGAACTCCTGACCCAGTGGCCTGTAGCCATAAGAGAGAAGCTTTAAAGTCTCTTTCCATCTGACGCTTCCCCTCCTTCGAAGGTGTGGAAGTGTCTACTTGAATAATGGGGACAACATACCATGATCTAATATTCAGTGTATTGAGTATCACTGAGATTATCCACACCTGCACTTTGCAGAAGAATTAGTTTGTCTCTGTGATTGTATTTAATTCATATGACAGCTACTGTTTCCTTGCCTCCATTCAATCCCTGCCCCTTATAACAGCAAAGAAATATGATGGTCTCCCAGAGACAGACAAGATCTACTTAGAGGACAGAAGTCATTGAGAAGTATCTGTATAGTTTCAAGACAAAACCAAACAAAACCACATCTGTAATCTCAACACTCAGGAAGATCATAAATTCAAGGCCAGTGTGGGTTATAGAGCAAGTTTCTGGTCTTGGGATATTATAGTGAGATCCTGCCAGCAAACAAGGCAAAAGGGGAAACCACAAAACCAGTGATAGTATACTAGATATGCCATGCCATACCAGCTTCCTTTTTTGTTTATTTTTTTTCTTATTTGTGATAATAAACTTTACAGGAGCTGGATTCATTCATCTTTTCTAGCGTACAGTTCTAGGAGCCCCCAATCACAGTTCTTTTCAGGGTAGACCAGTTGTCCTAGACTATGGTGCACACACATCATCCTTTAGGAAAGAATTTCTTTTAATATGTGTCAATATTACATAGGACCTGCCATGGGAGTCAGGCAGAAGTTTCATCTCCCATTTAACTGATGAGATTTCCAGATTGGAGCCAATGTTCCCTGAAATTCCAGTGATAGCAAACTGAATACACTCAGGGGGAAGGATGGACTCCTGTGCCAGTTATTGTCAGGGTATGCTGGCATTTTGCCACTGTCAGATTCTAAAATGGCTGTGTTTCTTGCCATGTTCTGGAGCGTTTTAGCTCAGTTTCACAATTTCTTTAAAAACGTAAGACTTTTTTTTTCCTGCTGTCATTAAATCACACTATCCACAGCCGCTTCCCTTTAGATTCAAGGTTTTTCTCCCCCTTGACTGCTGCTACTCTGAGATAAGACTGCACATTTTCCCGGCCATTCCCCAATTGTACATTATCATAAGAAAGTGCCAGGCATCTATCAGCCCACAGCCCCTGATTTATGCTCAAAGTTCGGATTATCTTTTCTGCTCTAAATCCTTTCAAACAGCCAACCTGATCAAAGAGAATCATATCCACCAGATAAAATTCGAATCTAGCTCCATGCAATAGAATGACAGGCAAGATTTTGTTTTTAATCTCCAAACTGTTTCAACCTCCTCATTTTGTCAGGAATTGTTCTTTAGACACAGCACAAGACACGCTGAACCACCCGATTGTCCTTCTTGTATCTTTCCCACTGGGGTCTATGCGGGGAGCCATTTGTGGAGTTTGCTCATGGGGAAGGAATCATTGTCCACTAGTAATTAATTCCCTGCATGCAGCATATGACAAAGGCTAGCTCAGCCCAGAGCAAGAAAGAGGAGAAGCATTGCAGCACATGGATCAGCCTGACTTGGCTACCGGTTGCTAACTTTGACAGTATAAACAGGAGGGAGTCAAGTTGGAAACACAATGTCTTTATTGCTAGAGGTCATCTCAGGGACTCTATTAAACTTAAAACCCTCCAAATCTAATCATTCAGTTCATTCACTCAGCAAATATCGGGTGTATGATGTGCATGGCTCTGGTGAGCTCAAGAGGTATGGCAAAAAGCCAGCAAGGAGCTTAATATCTAGGAAGAAAAGACGTATCTGGGTCATTACATTAAAATGTAGCAGAGATTTCTAGCGCAACCTAAGCCCAATGAATGCAGCTATGCCCTTCTTCCATCTCACATGCCAGATTCCTAATGAACTGATCCTTGATCCTTAAAGACTAACATGGGCCGGTGAGGTGGGTCCAGATTATTCCTGAAACTGAGCAAGCATTGTACACACTGCTAGAAACTGAGGGGTTTCTGCAAAACACAAAACAGGTAAGGTCACCACACTTGAGTGAAAATGTGCTAAGAGGAAAGAGAAATGGAATTCTCACCTGCCAAAATAAAGGCTAAATAAACCACAGAAAGTTTGGTTGAAAGGTAGGGGAAGAAGCCAGAACCCTACCAATGTTTCCAGACAGTACGCTGAGATCCCGATGTGCTGAGCTAGGACATCCTACGAGAAAATATGGCAGCAAGGTATTTGAGAAGGCAGCAGAAGCCAGAGAGCCATCTCCACCTTCTCCCCAAACTACTTCCCCTTCCCCTTCCCCTTCTTCCTGTTCTTCCTCCTCCTCCTCCTCCTCCTCCACCTCCTCTTCCTCCTCCT
>NW_012267235.1:10096422-10105822 GCF_000151885.1 Dipodomys ordii
TCTCTCTCTCTCTCTCTCTCTCTCTCTTTCCTTATGATGGTTCTGGGGCTTGAACTCAAGGCCTTGTACTCTTGCTTTTTCCTTCAAGGTTGATGCTCTACCACTTGAGCCACACCTCCACTTCTGGTGTTTTACTGGATAATTGGAGATAATCATCTCTCCAATTTATTTTCCTGGCTCAGACCTCAGGCTCCCAAAGAGCTAGTATTTTAGACATGAACCACTAGCGCCTAGCCCTTAACCCTGCAAGCCCCAATGTGGTTATAAAACCTAGGAAGGTCACTCTTTGCATTTTTCCTGCAATTTTACTCTGAAGCAGATCTCATGATCTTTATCTATAGTGCACTCTCTGTCTCTGTCTCTCTGACTCTCTCTCTCTGTCTCTGTCTCTCTCTCCACTCACAAAAAGTAACATCTTTATCTCTGAAGATAGAGGCACAAAGAAAAATCTAAATAAAGCAAACTTTTGAACTTCTTCATCCACTTATTATCGCTAGTTCATCCTCCTTTCTGTCCAATCCTATTTTGTTCATGACTATATGCATCTTCATCAAGTTAGCATTAAAAACACACAGGTTTTCCTGTTTCTTTGTGTATCCATTTTCTCTCATTTTATATATAAGTTATATCAAACAAATGTGTGTGCTTCTCTCTTGTTAATCTGTCTTTTGTTAGAAAGGTCTTGGGTCTCAGCCATGCATCTAATGTGGGAAGGAAAGATATTTCTTGGCCCCAAAAGGACACAGAATGAAACTCTTCCTCCAGTTCAATCACAGCTAATGATGAAGAAAGCTTAGCTTTCTCTCTCTGACCTCTTATCTCTACCTGCTTTCTGACAGAGTAAGCTTGGGGAAAAAAAATCTACCTGTCCCTTCCCCCCACCTCTGAGGCTTGAGAGATTTGAAGAGGAGCCACAATACACCCTTAGCCCAACACCCAGCTCCCAATACCAAAGATGACCTTTGATGCCTAGGGGAAAAAAAATCATTCAGCAAGATAAACACAGTAGTAGTCCAACAGCTGAAGTGATCTAAAGGTGTAAGAATTCAGTGTTCTCTTTGTAATAGCTTTTCTGAAATAAATACAGTAAAACTGTTCATGTTTCTCTGCATATTTTTATTATCCTTAAGTAGTTGTTCAAAGGAGTTGCCATTCACCAAAGCAGATTATGAATATAGTGTATCTTTATCAATGGCACCCCTTCCAACATACTCACCCACTTCATCTTACCCACCCCTTTCCTTACTTAATTTGAGTTTATGTATTGAATTTTTAGCAATTTAACCAATCATTTTATGTGTACAATGCCTTTTGTGCCTTTTCAGTAAGGCTTAGGGAAATGACGTCCCTGAATTCACAGCACACATATCAATTTTCTCATCTTCCATCTTGGAGATTATAGAAGGCATCCACCTTCCGAACATAGGTACAGGAATGCAAGTTTACTTTGAGGGGGCGGTGGCAGCTTTGTGTTTAAGGGTTTCAAATGCAATCATAGAACGTTTTCTAGTCATTGTAAGATTATTCCAAATCATCGGCTTGGTATTTGACCACTTCCCACTCACACTTCCCACTGCTGTAAACCAAATAAATGGCAGAAGGAAAGGGGAATGACATGGTAACAACACAACCCAGGAAATGATTCTTCCATTACAGAATGTCCTGGTAAGGGGAAGGCCAAACCAACCACTCTTCAAGAACAGTAATGAAAAGACCATGGAGGTAGCTTTACTTCTAGGGTTGATGCTGTTGTCTGAAGCTCTCTTCAGGTGGGTATGGACACACTGGAAGCCAAGATGCTCCCGCGCACATCTACTCACAGAAATCAATGGGATATCACTAACCACTGGGGTCTCTGTGAAGATGGAGCTCAGGCCCTGGAAAGGAGCAGCCCTGTACCCGCTGGCTTTAGGCTTCCATGGGGCAACCTAAAATTCCCAAATACAGCTCTATGAAGAGCATCACCTGCAATTACTTCCCAAGGTGAACAGGAACCCACTCCCCCACTTTTCTAAGCATGAACATACAGAGTTATCACCAGACATGAAAAAAGAAGGAAATTTGAAGGATTATGTGAGCTTTTGGAGCAAACACACCCTAACCTTACCTAATCAGGCTGGCTCCTGTGTCTTTCTAATCTATCCTCTTTGATTTGGGTCAGCATTTCTTTATTTCTGAAATTATGGGATTCATCTTGTGACGCTAGTTTCATCTTGTGTTTTCCCTGCCTGTACTCAAGAAAAACCCATTTCCTCATGAACCTATGCCCCTTTCATTAAAAAGTGGTATTAAGAAAAAACCCAGTAGCTGGGCATCAGTGGTTCATACCTGTAATCCTAGCTACTCAGGAGGCTAAGATTTGAGTACTACAGTTTAAAGCTAACCCTGGGCAAGAAAGTTCATGAGACTCTTACCTCCAATTAACCACCAAAAAATCTGAAAGTGGAGCTGTGGCTCAAGTTGGTAGAGTGCTAGCATTGAGCAAAAAATGTTCAGGGACAGTGCCCAGGCCCAGAGTTCAAACCCCAGGACCAGCACAAAAAAAGAGGAAAAAAGAGGACAGGAGAGGAGAGGAAGGAAGGGGAGGAAAGGAGAGGGGGGAGGCAAAGAGGGGAGGAAGAGGAGCCAATAACTCTGAACCACTCAGTGCACTTGTTGCTGCTAGAGTGTTATTGTTTCAAAAAATCACCCTGCTTGGATAAAACTTCTTTAAGTATATGCATACAGGTTTTGGGGGAAACACCATTAGGTTTTTATGCACCTAGGTAAATATTTAAGAAAGGGATTTCTGGACTGAACAGTAAGTTTACGTTGAATTTTGTAAGTAGCTGTCAAACTATTTCCAGAGGGCTTTATCATTTCTCAAGAGTGTCTAACCCTTCAGTTTCTAGTTGGAGTCCAATTTAATGTTGATTGAACTGAATCAGACCATGATGAGCAAGGGAACAATTAGAGACTAGAAAAGAATGTAAAAAGTCAAATTGGTGAATCATATATCAATTCAGAAAACTCTTCTAGAGAACAGATGAAGGGATTTTTTTAAAGTCTAAGACAATATAATGAATTCATTCAACGAGGCTAATAAATCTTCTTAATAAAGTACTGTCTTCCAAAGGTAAGAACAGATACAAACAGTACTATTACAAGGTCCTTTAATTGAATTATAGAGCAGAAGACCAGAAGAATTTATCAATTGATTGAATAACTCTTTCCCAAAGTAATGAAAAACAGTAGGAACATTCACTCTAACTTAATCACAAAGTAAAGAACAAAGTCGAAAAAATAAAATAAGATAAAAGTAAGGGAAACACAAATACACAAAATCAGGAAAACCAAACAGAAAAAGAAATAGTGACTAGGGTATGCACTTCTGGACCGACTTTTTTAAAACTATGGAGAAAACAAGCCATTTTCTAGTAAAAAAAAAAAGTAAGCAAGATGAATTTTAAATATAATCGGAACCCAGGTGCTGATGGCTCATACCAGTAATCCTAGCTACTCAGGAGGCTGAGGTCTGAGGATCACAGTTCAAACCCAGCCCAGGCAAGTAAGGCTGTGAGACTCTTATCTCCAATGAACTACCAGAAAACCAGAAGTGTAGCTGTCGCTCAAAATATTAGCCTTGAGCAACAAAGCTCAGAACACTGCCCAGGCCTGAGTTCAAACCACATGGCTGACAAATATTTTTAATTAATTAATTAATTAAAAATAGGAAATGCAATGACATCATCCAACCAACACCAATCTTCTACCATCCATTCAGAAAGGGAAGGGGAAGGGGAGGGGATAGTTTGAAGATTATTGAAGTAGTTCAGGTGAGAGCCATTCAGCATCAGTGCAGAGGATGAGAAATGATCAAATTTGGGATATTCTTTCAAGAGAGTGCAAATAGCATTTGTGAAGAAGTTGCATGCTGAAAATACACACACACACACACACACACACACACACACACACACACACACACAGAGTCATGTCATGCATAATGAGGTCTCAGTCCAAGATTAACCCCATAGAAGTAAGTGGCCCAAAAAAGTATAATGGACATAACCACTTCCATCACAAGGCCATAGTAATAGTAATGTGAACATCTTACTGTGCTGCTGCTCACATAAAGGTCAAACACATGCAGTGATGTACAGTTTCTAGTACTTGATAATCCCAGCCAATGTCTATGTTATTGGTTGGCATAATTACTGTGTTGTATTGTAATCATTCTCTTAGGGTTCACACCTTCCACTTATTAAACAACAATGCTCATTGTGAAACAGGTATGCTTTGTGAATCCGCCTCTTACAGCCCCTCATCTGTCTACTGACTATCACAGGCCACATTCAATAGTGGTGGAAGCATACTCTATTATGATATTATGCTCCAATGAAAACAATTGCCAGATGAAAAACATTGCTGGATGATGCATTTCTCAGAATGTACTTTTATCATGTAAGTGATACTTGACTGCAGAGATGGAGGGAAGAAGGAAGGAGAAAGATGAGGTGGGAGGGAGGGGGAGAGAAGGAAGGAAGGAGGACAGAGATAGATCAAAGATCACTATAAGATTTGGAGTCTAAGCAATTGAAAATGTTTTTTGCGGGGGGGGGGGGGGGGGGGGGGGGGGGGGGGGGGGGTGTCCGGTCGTGGGGCCTGAACTCTAGGCCTGGGCGCTGTCCCTCAGCTCTACAGCTCAAGGCTAGCACTCTACCACTTGAGCCACAGTGCCACTTCGGGCTT
Organism: Dipodomys ordii; assembly: GCF_000151885.1. Lineage (NCBI taxonomy): Eukaryota > Metazoa > Chordata > Mammalia > Rodentia > Heteromyidae > Dipodomys > Dipodomys ordii. Next base: position 10,101,154 of record NW_012267235.1, read on the forward strand.
TTTTCTTTTTGCTTATGAGGTGCTGAGGAATCGAACCCAGGGCCTCATGCCTGCAAGGCAAGCGCTCTACCACTGAGCCACCTTCGCAGCCCTGAAATATTTTGAGATTTGAGATTTTTGAGAAACTAGAAAAGGAACTAGTTGCCTGTGTTTACTTTTTGTTTAGTTTGAGAACAAGCAAGCAAAATCCCAAGCTACTTAAGAGGCTGAGATGAGAATTGTGGTTTGAGGCCAGCAGGGTTAGAAAAGTCAGTGAGACCTCATGTCCACAGAGGGAAGCTAGATGCTGTGGTGCATGTTTGTCATCCCAGCAATGACAGGAAGCTAAATAGGAGGACTAGGGCTCAGATAGTAAACAGGAAGTAAGACCTTATATAAAAAAAATGTAAAAAATGTCCAGGCCAAAACAGGGCTGGAGGCATGGCTTAAGAGATAGAGCCTCTAGCAAGTACAAAGCCCTAAGTTTGAACCCCAGTACCACAAACAAACAAATTAATTAAGAGGGAACTTTTTAACATGTTTAATAGGGAATATTCCAAATATAATTAGGTACACCAGCCTCAAGCTAAAGCAAGAGGCTAGGCTTAAAATACACATTTTGGAGTTGTCAGATTAGGTGTTAAAACAAAAAAAAAAACCTAAGGGTGAGAACACAGAACTGGGGAAACAACCTTTGATCAAGAAGCAGTTTACCTGTCAGAAGAAAGGGGGGTTGAGGAGCAGGTGTGTGGCCAGGGGTGGTGACAGTGGTGGTGACAGTGTGTGGGCATGTCCCTTGGCTGATTTGTACCCCTCTCCAAATGAGGACATGTGGAAGATGTGAGAGAAGAAAATGAATTGTTAGAGTGGAGGTGGAGAATAAGAATTAACTCAAGAGCTGAGTCTCTATCATTTTATACAGATGATTTGTTTATGCAGGATTCATGGTTTTTCATTCCCAACATTCCTCACTGCAAAAGTTCTGTGCTTTTTCTCTAGCTGTCATGGCTCTTAAGTGGAGATGTCATAGATACACCGTCTTCATTTAAGAAATATCATCACAGACAGGATTGAGGTTCAGGGTGTCTACCCCAACCCCAAACACAATTCATGGTAGAGCCTTGGCTTTTTATATTCTGCTCAGATCGGGCTTTGCACTAACACTTCAATGCCATAGAATTATTACCCATGTATGCATTTGACTTTTTTTTTCTTTCTATTTGACTGTACTGTTTTAATACTCTCCATATTTTTTAAAACCCAGGAAATAAAGAGCAGTCACTGACCATTCGAAGTAAAGATAGACTTGGCAATAGTACCACTCCTCCCAACCCTCTTTTAGAGTGCTTCACACAAGACATTTATAATATATAATATAATATAAGCAAAAGAGGATCTGATTGCCATTTATAGAAACATTCCAAATCACTGGCTTTGAAATAAACTGTGACATGAATGTCGTGGGTATACCTCTATATAAGGAGATCCAGCTAAACACAGTGCCCCTTCATCTCAATGCTGGCTCCTTTTCAGAGCCCTGTCTCCTTCCATCTCAGCTACAATGTCTGTCCGTACATCTCCAGATATCCCAGACAGATCTGAAACTGGGCAAGAGATCTCTCTTTACGGTCCCTTATGATCAGATTTTTAAAAATATATTTACTCACTGATGCCAAGCAATCAACAATAACTCAAGTATCATTAAGTAGGTCCATTAAACTGTTTTGTTGTTTGAAAAATCCATTATTATTTCATTCTTTTCTATGGCTAACATGCAAATAAAAATCACATGCCTACATGTGTACTTTCAGACTAAAGAATGCCAGGAGAGTTTTTACTTAGGTGATGGCTTAAGATGAGGTTGTTGCTGCTGCTTCTAATGGTGATTCAGGGTAATATATACAGGCTAGGTCACAGGCTTTGTGGTAACAGTGTTATGATTACCCATAAGCTTTAGGGTAAAATGTTGGTGACAAAGGAACATTTATAGGGAATCATACATATTTCCTCCTTCCTTGGCAAAGCATCCTTTCTTTCTTAAGTGGCTTCCCAGCTTACCCAGATAAACAGAATGTGAGCAATGAGCTGCTTCTGGGTATACATCAGTGAAACAGTGAATGAACCCTTAGAAATGTTCTCTGCTCCTTTGACCCTGTCACATTCCTTCTCGTCCCTACCTTGCTCCAGTGGAAACAAGTAAGGGTCCAGAGGCCTTAAAGAGAAGGAGGAAAGCAAGGATGATTGGAAGACTGGATAGCTAAAGGGAATTAAGAATTAGACTTTGGCTCTTAGAAGGAGACACCTTCCCCACCCTACCCCCAATCTGTGGGCAGGAGTTCACTCTCCCAGTCCTGTCAGATGGTCTTCAGAAGTAATTTTAGGAGCAAACACTCTCGAACCCATACACTCTCAAACCAATCCGCACTATATAAAATACATATTCTTCTATATAAGATGTACGTTCTTCTATTTTATATAGTACAGATTTTTACACCAGTCTGAGCTATATGAAATAGAAGGATGCCTTTGTTATGATTATGCATTGTTAGCTCAGGTTTAGACCGCTGATAAGAGAATGAAGCTATCTTGACAAATAGAAATACAGTACACTCATGGAATTCGTGGGTTCCAGGGAGCTAGTGCTTAAAGAGAAACTGCACATGCTCAGAAAGCATACAGTTCAATTCCAGAGCATGCTAGATTCCTTTATAGTACAATAGTTCTCAGTATAGTTAAATAGTTCTGTTAAAGACACTCCCTCCAGCATCCGTGGCTCACGCTTGGGCTATGCAGGAAGGCTGAGAACCCAGGTTCACAGTTCAAAGCCAGACAGGAGCAAGAAAATCAGTTAGACTCTGATCTCCAATTAACCAGCAAAACAAAAAGGTGAAAATGGAGGTGTGGTTCAAGTGTTAGAGCACCAGCCTTGAGCAGCAAAAGCTGAGTGTAAGCCTGAAGCCAGAAGTACAAGTCCCAGTACCAGCACCAAACAACAACAACAACAACAACAAAAACAGACAAAGGCTGGCTTCCAACAAATCTCAAACTTTCACTTTATCACTGTAATGAAGGACATTTATTTTTTTTAACCTTGCTTTTGGGGGCACCATTTACTTTGGGGGAGGCAGGTTTCCACAAAATTGATGGCAGGAAAACCCTCACCAATTGCACAGCACTTTAAATGCTACAATGTATATCATGGGGCCCAATGATGGCTTCTACTCATCAATGGATCTGTACCTCGCACAGGGCCTGGAATCAAGAGTGGCAGTCACATATTGGCTCCAGCAACCAATTGGTCCTGCATGTTCTCTCTTACAAGTGGAAGCTGAAAACCCCAGCCTGAATGTAGAATGCTAATTATCAGAGGATCCCTTGGAAGGATGGTGGAGAGGAATGAATGAAGAACACACTCCCTGGATCAGAACACACTCCCTGCAGGTGTGGAGATAGCACATTTAACCCCACTAATATATTAATTCTTAACATGTTACTAAAAATAAAATATTAAAAAAGGATGTGTTATTCCACATGCAGTGACACACAACTGTATTCCTGGCACTTATGAGGTGAAGGTAGGAGGATCTTGACTTCAAAGCCAACCTGGGTTGGGAAGGTGGCTCAGTGGTAGAGCGCTTGCCTTGCATGTATGAGGCCCTGGGTTTGATTCCTCAGCACCCCATAAGCAAAAAGAAAAAACCGGAAGTGGCGCTGTGGCTCAAGTGGTAGAGTGCTAGCTTTGAGCTGTAGAGCTGAGGGACAGCGCCCAGGCCCAGAGTTCAGGCCCTATGACCGGACCTAAAAAATAAAACACTGTCTAAAATAATTTTTAAATGCATTATAGCTAGGTGTTGGTGACACACATCTATAAATCCTAGCTACTCAAGGGGCTAAGATCTGGAGGACTGACTTTTGAAGTCTGCCTAGGCAGAAAGTCCTTGAGACTTTCAATTAACTAGAAAAAGGTGGGCTAGAGGCATGGCTCAAGTGGTAGAGCACCAGCTGATTAAACAAGCTGAGGAAAGAAAACTGTCATCTGCAACTTACCATCATGTTAACACTCTATCTTGTCTCCATTTGGAATAGAAGGTAGTTCATGTGGTTAGTGATCCCAATAAGCAAGAATGGGAGAGCAGGAAGAGGGACACAGGGAAGAAGGGGAGAAAAAAATGAAATTGGCAAAGGGAGGCTAATTGCATCCGTATTGCCTTTTGAGATGTACAAAATTTTTCTAGAACGTGCCACCAGCGAAAAGCAACCCACCCTTAGGCACCAACTTCTATCTACCACCATAGAGGACTGTCCTTAGGAACATTTGTTAACGTAGATTCTGGTTGCAGCTGCCCAGGCCTCCAAGCTCTGCACATCAGAGTTGGCCCTGGAGCAGAATGAAAATAGCCTTGCTAGCTGCCATTGACATAAGAAGTCTGAGCCTGTGTGGAACTCTGTCCACTACAGCTTGACTGACAGGAGTTGACACCCACCATGGCCCTAAGATGTGGTTAGTACCCTACATAATTCTCATTCTCTAGAGTGTCAAAGATGCCCCACCATTCTAAGCCAGCCATTGGGCATCAGTCATTAGTTTCCTATTCCACACCAGTCTTTGGCTTAAATCTTGGTGTTTCTTGATAGAGATTATGCCTGCCTGCTTGCCTGTCTGCCTGCCTGTCTGCCTGCCTGTCTGCCT
>NW_012267235.1:10107170-10118392 GCF_000151885.1 Dipodomys ordii
CTTTTTTCTTTTTGCTTATGTGGTGCTGAGGAATCAAACCCAGGGCCTCATGCATGCAAGGCAAGCGCTCTACCACTGAGCCACCTTCCCAGCCCCCAAGATTTCCAACTTTCTGTAAACATATTTGGTATCCAAAAGCATCCTACAAAAATCAAAAACATAAAGATAATAGACTACTGAGTAAACATCAAGCTTTCTCTCTATTTTCAAATTCAGCCTGCCATTTCTCGCTCATGAAACTCACAATTTGATAATGGGACAACACGACAGTGGTTTGTAAGGCAAGAATGAAGGATACAAAGAGACATCCTGTGCTGTGTTGTTTTTTTATAACCAAATAAATTAAAAGCTGGATTAGATCATAGAAAAGTTGTATTATTAGAAAGATGGCAACCCACAGGTTGATTTTGACAGAGGAGTCAAGTGGAGCCATGAATCCAGTATGGATAGATGGAGGACAGGAAGACAGCTGCCCCATTGCCATGGTTTCTCGTGGGAGAAGTATGAATTGAGTGGGTAGTGTGAGATTTTGCCATTTGCTTATTCTTTCTTTCCTTCTTTCTTTCTCTCTTCCTTCCCTTTTTTCCTTCCTTCCTTCTCTCCCTCCCTGCCTCCCTCCTTCCTTCCCTCCTTCCTTCCTTCCTTCCTTCCTTCCTTCCTTCCTTCCTTCCTTCCTTCCTTCCTTCCTTCCTTTCTCTCACTCTTTTGCTCTTGGCATGATCCAACTGCTAGGCTTTCTCATTGCAGCTAGATAACAGGTATGCACCATCATATTTAGCTCCTCATTGAGAAAGAGTCTTGAAATTTCTTCTGCCCAGATTGGCCTCAAATCTGTGATGTTCAAAGTCTCAGCTTCCCACAGAACTCGTATCACAGTCAGGAGCCACTGAGGCCTGACTTGTTTGCTTATTTCTTTTTTTGAGCCAGGGTTTTTCTATGTGTTCCTGGCTGATCTCACACTCTTTGTCCTCCTGCTTCAGTCTCCCAAATACTGGGATTATAGGTATGTGCCACTAGCTCCCTGCTCTAGGGTGGGGCTTTTGAGAATGAATCCAACATCCACTCACCACCAAATAGTAGTTGGGGAACTGATATGCAACAGGCATTGTAGTTGACCATGAAGGCACTGCGGGGACATTGATAACCAAGGAGGAGAGGTTGCTGGAGACTGAGTGGAGCAGAGATGGCACAAGTACAATGGGATGGGAGGTCGCAGGGAGTCTGTGCATCACATTGGTGTGAAGCTGAGGTCAGGACAGCTGGAATAGCAATGCAGTGACCATGAAGAGAAGAAGAGTATTGATCATTTTATATGAAAAAGAAGTCAACTGATTTGGGTACCTGACTATACATGGGGGTTAAAGGAGAGAGAGAGGAAAAGAAAAGAAGAGATAGAAAAGCATTGGAAAGAATTTGAATTTATTTAAGCTTGAACAGCTATAAGTACAATTAACAGCAAAACAAGATATGTCACCAGGTGCCAACGGGCTGTAATTCCAGCTACTCAGGGGGTTGCGCTCTGAGGACCGGGGATTCGAAGCCATCCGGGACAGGAAAGGCAGAGACTCTTATCTCTAATTAGCCAAAAGAAAAACTGGAAGTTATGCTATGACACAAAGTGGTAGAGTGCTAGCTTAAAAGAGCTCAGGGACAGAACCCAGACCCTGAGTTTAAGCTCCATGATAAGAAAGAAAGAAAGAGAGAGAGAAAGAAAGAAAGAGAGAGAAAGAGAGAAAGAGAGAGAAAGAAAGAAAGAGAGAGAGAAAGAAAAGAAAGAAAGAAGGGAGGGAGGGAGGGAAGGAAGGAGGGAGGAAGGAAGGAAGGAAAAGAAAAGAAAAGCAAGAGATGCCAAGGCAGACAGTGCTTTCTTTATAAAAAGGGGGTGATTTCACTTGCTGCTACAATCCCTCAAAGGAGAGTGAACACACACCCCACACCCCTTTAAAACTGTCCCTTCCAGAGAACTAGCCTGTGCACCCTATACGGAACATAACTATCAATGATGTTCACCAGCACCAAGGGAGCTAATGATTGTAACCCCATTTGCTTAGCAGATGAGGAATCTTGTTACTGGAAGTCACTTTGTAGAGCCTATTCAGCCAGCTGGACACGTGGAGACAGGTCTACATAAAGCTCAACTCCAAAGCCTGCACGGTGGCTTGTCAAAGGGACAGCAGAAAACTCCCTGGAAATCCTTCTCTGAAGGGCAATCAGCCTCACTAGCTCTAGGTACCAGCAGGAAATAAGATAAGCACAAGTGTCTTCCGGGGATGTAAAGAAAGAACATAGAGAGCGAGGTGGGCTGATTATCAGGTGAGCTCTGGGGGATGAGAAGTTGGGGAGGGAGAGAGAGCTGGCTGCCCCATCTTTAAATCTGAAGGGAGAGGAGGATAGGGATGCCATATTGTCTCAGAGGATGCTGAAGCCTTGGCCCTCTCACTAGACCATCATTTTGGAGGAATATTGCCCCTGATGTGGAGGAAGAAGCTTTTCTCTCTCCTTTCCCCCAATCTCCTGCCTGAATCTTACCCTAGAAAATTCCACCTAGAGCCGGCCAACAGGGAAGTTCAGGTAGTGAGGAGGGCGCAGTCCCCCAAGGCACACAAGGGTGGAGACCAGCTGAGACTACAAACAGAGCTCAGGAATGTTCCATTCCCGCTGCCCCGTTACATTTGCCTTCTCTTTCATCTCTCTAACCCCACAACCACAGGGCAGTGGTCTGGGAAATTCCTGCAGCCCCTTCTCATAAAGGCAAACATGAATGTATCGCACAACCCGCAGATCCTTTCCCCCTGGTGTTTACCCGAGAAAGATGAACGTTTTATGTTCGCACAAAACCTGTACATGAATGTTTAGAGCGGCTTTATTCAGAATCCTCCCCAACTGGAAATACTCCAAATCCACACAATAGTATTCCATTCAGCCATAAAAGTAAACGAGCTACTGATATTCATGAAGCAGAGATGAATTGCAAATGTCTCCTGGTAAGTGGATGGAGCCAGGTTCCAAAGACCATTTATGACACATGACCTGCTGGAAAAGGCCAAAAATGCATGGAAATGAGACCAGTGGTCCATTGCCAGGGTCTGGGGTGAGAAGAAGGGCTGATAACTAAGGGGGCATGAAGGACTTGTGGGAACGGGGAAACAAATTGTTTGCAAACTGATGGTGGTGACTCCTGTGTAGGCTTGCTAAACCTTGGGAGACTCAACCCCAGAATAGGTGCTGCTTAGTTGACTTAAATACTACCCAGTGAGCCTGATTTCAGGACAAAGAAAGCAGTTCCAAACCATCACTCACCAACAGTGTCTTCACTTCTCTATCACTGATGAATTGGGAGAGACGATAAATTGCTTTATAGCCTCACCAGCAAATCCTAAGAAAAATCCATCAGTACTCATAATTTCACCTCTTTCCCTATATTTATGAGGAAGGAGAGGCCTCCTGTTTCTACAAACATGATCTGATTGGAAAGAAATCATTGTCATCTTGTGTTCACACAAAGACACATTAAGAAGAGAAAAGCATCCAACATAATTCCTTCCTTCCTTCCTTCCTTCCTTCCTTCCTTCCTTCCTTCCTTCCTTCCTTCCTTCCTTCCTTCCTTCCTTCCCACCTTCCCTTCTTCCCTCCTTCCCTCCCTCCTTCCTCCCTTTCTTCTTTTCCTTTCTTCCTTCCTCCTTTTGTTCCTTATTTCTTTATTTCTCTTTCTTTCTCTCAGTGGTATGGGGGTTTGAACTCAGAGACCCATATTGGCTAGCACTCTACCACTTGAGCCAAGTCCCCAACATCCTTTAGCTCCTTTTTTTAATAAATTATTTTCAGATAAGATCTGAAGATCCCCCCCCCCCAGGCTGGTCTTAGACCAGATCTTCTTATCTCTACCTCCTTCATAGCTGGGATGCTACCATAGCTGGTTTGTTCTTTGTGATAGGCTCTTGCTAATATTTTCCCCAGGCTGTCTCTTACCTCAACCCTCCTATATTTTACCTCCCAAGTAGCTAGAATTTTAAGCATAAGCCACCCTGCCAGGACCATCCATATATATTTAATATGAGCTTTACATGACATAAGAGCCTTCAAAAAGGAAAACCAAGGAAACAGTGAAACCTGGCATTGTTATGCAGTGAAACCTGGCATTGTTATGTGAAGAAGAGATGGAGACTGGTAAAGATGCATGATTGGATAGAGGGCTGTGGTTTAATGGTAATAAACTGGGAGCAATTTAGCAAACCTTGTTTGCACAAATTCTTCTTTGTGATACTGTGTCTTCAGAGATAAGAATGTCCCTTTCCTCCTATAGTTGGGGCTCCTCTGGAATGAGGGTCTTATGACCCAGTTCAGAGAAAAAGGCTGACAGGAGGGCTAGAGGGAGCTTGCTATTTCAATTCTTTCCAACACCAAGGTGTGATATTTGTATCTTATACTGAACCTCATCACTGAATACATTTCAGCTTGGCTCTTTTGGGAATCCTCTCGCCCCTTCTCAGTCTCAAACCCTCCATCCGATCATTTTCTCAAAGCACACAAACACAGCAGGTCTCCCTCAGTACCACGGCCCACCCACCCCAATCACAGCCCATCCTGCAATTCCTTCACGACAAAATACCCTCTCTGCTCTCTTCCCTTTCTTGCCTCTAATCCACCCAATAAAATAAATGTGAAAATGTCCCAATAGGAAGAGAATGGCAAAATAATATAACAAACTCCATGTTTTCAATCAACTTAGCAGATGTTAACACTTAGCTATATTTGCTCAAGAGCTTTATTTTTTTTGAAAAAAGAAATAAAATAAAACATTACTTACATAATTGAATCCCTCTTTGGACTCCTTCCCAACCCTGTTATTCCTTCATTCCCCATGGGTGACCTCTATTCTGAATTTGATAAGTGTCATCCCTATGTGTGTAAGTGTGGTTTTATATTTTACTACCTCTACTGTGTTCCTGAGTGACAAGCAACATTGCTGGGCATGCCGGGAAACCTTATGGCACAGCTCCTTTAATGTGTTTAACTTTGCCATTTCTATCTTTAGTTGCATATTGCACCCCCCCATCCCTTTTGTTTGCTGGAATAGATACTGTTGTAACTCTTTCAGAAAGCATGTGTGAAGATACACTTTATTATTTCTTTCATGTCAGGAAAAATATTACTATTTTTTTCTTCTTTTTGAATCATGCTCATATCTTCAGGTTATCTTTTCCAGATGGTTAAATGTATTGCTCAATATACAGCCTTGTATCTCATACTCCTAATAGTACTGGTGATTTAACTTTAATTCCATTTTAGATGCTCTCACTCTCTTTTTATTTCTCCAGGTGTGTGTGTGTGTGTGTGTGTGTGTGTGTACATATGTGCAAGTGTGCATGTGTGTGTGCATGTTTTCTGTTTATGCCTGTGTGTGTGTGTTCTCTCTTTTGTAGACAGAGGGATTTTTCTTTGCCTTTGGCGTTGTGAAATTCTATTTGTACAGGTGGTAGTTCTTCACGTTATTCTGCTATTTAAACTTGAAGACACATCTCTCTGTAATTTGGAAAAATGTATTTTTATTATAGGATATATATATATATATATATATATATAATTGCTTAAGAATGTCCTCCTCTAAATTTCACTACTCTCCCTTCTTCTTAAACTTCTTCTTCTTCTTCTTCTTCTTCTTCTTAAACTTCTTAAACTTCTTCTTCCTTCTTCTTCTTCTTCTTCTTCTTCTTCTTCTTCTTCTTCTTCTTCTTCTTCTTCTTCTTCTTCTTCTTCTTCTTCTTCTTCTTCTTCTTCTTCTTCTTCTTCTTCTTCTTCTTCTTCTTCTTCTTCTTCTTCTTAAACTTCTTAAATCTTCTTCTTCTTCTTCTTCTTCTTCTTCTTCTTCTTCTTCTTCTTCTTCTTCTTCTTCTTCTTCTTCTTCTTCTTCTTCTTCTTCTGTCAGTCATGGGGCCTGGGCGCTGGGCCTGGGTTCCATCCCTCAGCTCTTCAGATCAAGACTAGAGCTCTACCACTTGAACCACAGCTCTACTTCGGACCTTTTCTGTTTATGTGGTACTGAGGAATAGAACCCAAGGCCTAGTGGATGCAAGGCAAGCACTCTACCCCTGAGCCACATTCCCAGCCCCTTCCTTCTTAAACTTCTGTTACATTTGAATTGGACCCTCTATACCTATCCTTTTCCCTTTTCTTTCCTTCCTTCCTTCCTTCCCTTCCTCCCTTCCTCCCTTCCTTCCTTCCTCCCTTCCTCCCTTCCTTCTTTCCTCCCTCCCTCCTTCCTTTTCATCCTTCCTTCTTTCCTTCCTTCCTTCCTTCCTTCCTTCCTTCCTTCCTTCCTTTCTGTACCAGTCCTTGAACACAGAGCCTGGGCCCTGTCCCTGAGCTTTTCTGCCCATGGCAAGTGGTCTACCACTTGAGCCCTACCTCCACTTCTGGCTTTTTGTGGATAATTGGAGATAAGAGTTTCAGAGACTTTTCTGGTTGAGCTGGTTTTTGAACTGTGATCCTCAGATCTTAGCCTCCCGAGTAGTGAGAATTATAGGAGTGAGTTACTGGCATCCAACTACCATACTTCCTTTTTAAAAATAAGTTTGGGTTGTTTTTATTTTTCATCTTTTGGGCTTCATATTCTAAGAGCTTTGAGTCTCTTTTTTCTTTTCCTTTTTTTTTTTTGGTTAATTGTGCTTTCCAGACTCTCTATGGAGTCAAGAAGTTTTGTGTCTGTTATTATGGTTAATTGCTTGTTTTGTTTCAATTTTGACCCTCAAGCATTTCAATCTCAAGTTCCCTGTTTCCTTCTTCAATGAAGAGAATATTCTTCTGCATATCTACAAAGACTATGACCTGTTAATCTATTGAGCCTGCTTGTCCAGGTTAGTTACAGTTGGCTGTACACTCTCTCTCTCATATATATATATATATATATATAATATATATATGTGTGTGCATATATATGCATATATATACATATGCACTCACAAACATATATACATATAAATATATATGTATTTTCTTGTATCATCAAATAAAATGTGTTACATGACCAAATACATTCTGCCTGGTAAACTTACAAGAATACAATTTAATCTATTAGTAACTTGAGAGTATTAAAACATCATTTCAGTGCCTTTCTATTATATGCTTTTCTGGGACTCAATTCCATTCTTCATTTGAAATAAAAACAAAACATTGGAGCAGGGTTTTCTTGCTTTTGTCCTTCACTTATCTCAGTCCATCCATGCTGTAGATAAAGGGCAGTGAACATATCTATAACAATCTAGAAAGCAAAGTAACTAAGGTTGAAGGGCCAGCCACTTGCTGCTCCATTCCACCCTAAGGTGTGTCTGGCTTCTGATATTTGTACCTGTGGAATTCTCCTTTGGCACGTTCCTATTTCCTTACATTTCAGGATGTGGCTTTCTTCTCCATCTCATTCACATTTTTCTGACTCCCACAGTTGCAACATGGTTTAAACTAAAAAGAGTGCTGCATTTTGTTTTGCTTTCCAAATTGTTATATAGAGAGAGGATATAGGGCAGGGGCCGTCAGGAAATCTTTGTGTCTCTCTGTGGTGCTGGGCTGGCCTCAAACTCCTGAATTCACATGGCTCTCCAGCCTCAAGCACCAGAGTGGTTGGGACTACAGTTCTAGACTCACATGCCTGACTTGTACATACTTCAGTACAAGAAGCAGATAAAGTTTTCTTTTGAGACATAGTCTCTGCCCAGTCTTGCATTTAATGTGATCCTAACTTTTGAAAACAGATTCCATACCTTTCCTTTTTTTCCTCTCTCCTCAGGAGCAATTTAAATAGCAAAGGAATTTTATGGAGTTCTGAAAAGAATTCATCTTTGAAATTGCTCAAGCCAAGTCCTTTGGTGGGAAAATAATTTGTTGACAACGTACCAATTTTTGCCTTTGTAATTTATCTTATTTTTCTTTGCTAGGGGTTGCATTATTTGTAAATTGCTCATTTGTATAACTTTTTGAAACACAGACTGAAATATTTTTGCTTTCTTAATCATCTCTTTCTATAGAAATGCCTGCACTTAAACTGGGCACTGGTGGCTCATGCCTATAATCTTAGCTACTTAGAAGGCTAAGATCTTAGGATCACAATTTGAAGCCAGCACAGGCCAGCAAGTCCAAGAGACTCTTATCTCTAGTTAACACCAGAAAACTGAAAGTAAACGTGTGGCTCAAAGTGGTAGAGCAGTAACTTTGAGCAAAAAAAGCTCAGGAACAGCACCCAGGTCCTGAGTTCTAGGTCCATCCCACCAACAACAACAAGAAAGAAAATGCCTGCACTTTCTTAATTTCATGTGTTCCTTTTTCTTTTGATTAATCTGAGCTTTGTCTACCTCAGTATTTTCAAAGAAGCTCATTTCTTTGAATTATTTATCAACCAGACAGTCTTTTCTATGCATTAAATCCCCACCTTCCTTCCTTCCTCTCACATCAGTTAGTTTGCAAGCATCTTGAGATGAGTAGTCATTAGTGCTCATTTTCCTTATTTAATTAACTCACTTCAGGCTTTGCCTTTTCCTGTGATTACTGCCTTGTCCACATCTCAGATTTCCATACTTTATGCAAAGTAAAATTTTAAAATCCCAAAATGTCTGCTGACTTGTTTTTAACAGAATAGACAATAGTGATTACATAGTGCTATATACTGATTATAGTACTCTGACTTATTGTCTGGTCTCTGACCCTCTCCTGCTGATAGGCTTAGTGTACGATAAGGCCCTTCATCCTCTTGCTTTCAGTGCAAGCAGCATGTCTTTTGAGTTCCTTCACTCTCCTTTGTCTTCACCGCTTCCCACATATCCTATTTTGCTCTAGACTTCACAAGATATTGGTAAGAAACCTTCATGCCCTCCTCTTCCCAGCTCACAGGTGACACTTCTGGCATAAGATCCCAAAACAAACACCTTTTTCTCATCAGCCATTCTTCCAGTATGCCGAAACCTGTGATTAAATAGGTACTTTTTTTTTAGAGTTTCAATACTCAATGTTCTAAGAATGAAGTGACATCAGAGAATTAATTGCTACAGTGCAAGATGTCGAAAGGGTAAATAATAAAAATCAGATGGATTTCTTGGAAGGAAAATCAGTTTATAGTTCAAATGCAGGACCTGGGTGGAGTCTCAGACCCAAGGAGGAGGATGAATTAAAATGCATAAGGGTCCAGGGTAATGATTAGAGTTGCTTCAGAATGTGAGGCCAAGGAGGAGTCAAGCACAGCATCCAGTGAGACGGAGCTGTCACCACAAGAATAGGATTCATTTTCTTCTGCTCACAGAGAGCTATTACACGAACTGAGGTTCCAGGACATGTCCAGCTAAACCTGTGTGCTCTTCTTATGTTTTATCATATTTTTATGATCCCCTGGTTCCTTTCCTGTCTTTACGACAGATGCATCCCCTGCTCCTGGGTAAACTTAAACCTAGGAAAGTGGTGAATAAAATGTTCTCAGAGAAACAAGAAGATAATCCAGCAGCCTCTGGAGTAAGTATCCACATACCCAAGCCAGAAAATACTCTCCTTGCCATGGGCTCTGCCTATTGGACATTTTCTTCTGTATGTACATTCTTTCTGGTAGCTTACCTCCAGGTGCCTTCCACCAGTCCCCTAATTCCTGTAAGTTGCTTCTTTTTGACTTCAGTTCTAATCTGGGTGCAGTGGTTCAATCCTGGATACTAGCTATCTGGGAAGCAGAAACTGAGAGCATCAGGGTTTGAGAGCAGTTCAGGCAGAGAATTTGCAAGACCCTTTCTCAACCAATAGCTTTCCATCCTAAGTACATGGAAAGCTAAGGTCAGGAGGATCACCATGGTTTGAGACAAAAGTGTTCCTGATATTACATCTCAATGGAAGAAGCTAGGCATGGAGGCTGTCATCCTAGCTACTGTGGACATATAAAATAGGAGGATCACTGTCCAGGCATATAACTGGGAACAAGGCAAGACCATATCGCAAAATAACCAGTGCAGCACAAGAACAAAAAGGCTGGAGGCATGACTCAGGGGTAGAATGCATGCCTAGCAAGCATAAGGCCCTGTGATCAAATATGGTACTATCAAAGAGACAGAGACAGAGTCAAAGACAGAGACAGCCAGAGACAGAAAGAGTATCCACCTCAATGGATACTGGTTGGTTTCTGGGACTTGTTAATCCAGTAGAACACAGTAGAAGCAATGTGACTTCTTAGGCTGAGTTGTAAGAAACCTTACAATCTACTCTTGAGCATTTTGGTTTTCTCAGTCTTGTAAACTGACCACCATGCTACAGGCAGCAGGTTATATATCACATGCAAAAGCCATGGGTCAGTGTGCCTGCCCTCAGAAGAGCTGAGTTCTCAGCTGGCATTGACTGCCAGCCTTTCTGTGAGCATTCTTGGCTATGCCACTCAATGAAATAGTCACACATGGCCACAGCCTTGTGTTTCAGTCAGGTACTTGGTGTGCAAAGGCAGCTGGACTGTATAGAGCCATGAGAGGTAATAATAAATTGCTTGATACATTTGGAGTATTTTTGTGCAGCAATAGATGACCAAAGAATTGTAGGGTTAAAACCAATCCTCTTTGTTTCACTGACCCAAAGAAATGCCATTTTGAGAGATGCATTTACTCTCTAATTCTTTAGAAAAGCAACACCTTCCTTTTGGGTTAAAGTAAACCATGCTGACTGGGAATGATTCTATGGTCTATATTTCTGCTATTTATTATTACATTACTTATACCTCAAGGAGCAATATTGTTTTCAGGTTCTTATGGAAAATGGAGACAATGCGGTT
Source organism: Dipodomys ordii (assembly GCF_000151885.1). Classification (NCBI taxonomy): domain Eukaryota; kingdom Metazoa; phylum Chordata; class Mammalia; order Rodentia; family Heteromyidae; genus Dipodomys; species Dipodomys ordii. The sequence continues at coordinate 10,117,948 of NW_012267235.1, forward strand.
TTGGTCCCATCAATCTCCTTATGGTAAAGATGGGAAAACTCTAGGTTCTGATAGTAATAAACTGCTGAGTTTACTGTAAAACTGAACTGATGTTCAACTCAGCAGGTATAAATGAGAGTTGATACTCTCATTTATGTACTGCAACTGAGATGGATTGTGGGACTTGCAAGATAAATGAGGACCCAAGGATCCTTTAGTTCAGAGATAAAGATAACTCAGATCCCAAAGGTGATATAATTCAAGGAAGAAAGTTCTAAATGTGGGCTGGGAAGGTGGCTCAGTGGTAGAGTGCTTGCCTTGCATGCATGAGGCCCTGGCTTCGATTCCTCAGCACCACATGAGCAGAAAAAAAGCCAGAAGTGGCACTGTGGCTCAAGTGGTAGAGTGCTAGCCTTGAGCTGAAGAGCTGAGGGACAGCACCCAGGCCCAGAGTTCAGGCCCCACA
>NW_012267235.1:10120690-10143220 GCF_000151885.1 Dipodomys ordii
CTCCCTCCCTCCCCACCCCACACCAACGTTGTAAAGCTCGTTTTCAACATGACAACTTGTACTTCTCATTGTTGCAACAGGTCCACCTGTATCCTTAAACGACTTGTTTTTCCCCATCTCGGGAGGCTGAGATTTAAGGATCAAAGTTTGAAGCCAGCCCTGGCAGACAAATTCATGAGACACTTATCTCCAAGCAAGGAGCCAGAAGTGGAAATGTGGCTCAAGTAATAGAGTACCAGCCTTGTGTGCAAACAAGAGCACAACACCCTGAGCACAAGTCCCAAAACTCCCCTCTCTCTTTGCTGTCTCTTTGTCTCTGTCTCTGTCTCTGTCTCTCTCTCTCTCTCTCATACACACACACACACACACACACACACACAAGATTGGGCATATGACTGGTACAGCAAAAATGGGTTTGGGTCTAGACTAAAGATCATGGCAATAGAAATGGAAAGAAGGAAACACATTCAGGAAATATACAATTTGTTACTTTTGAATTAATAGGACATTAATTGTATCTGTTGAATGGGGCCATAAATGTACACAAGACCCAAACAGAATTGTATAGTTATGAGTCTGAGAATAAGAAAAATAAGACTGAGTGAACAGAAGCCAAAAGCCAGAGAAAAGAGCTAATTTGGCCAGGCTCGATGTCAATTTAGGTTGTAAGGCTACAACACAGAGGGAGGAAATTCGAAGAGTAGTAGACAAAGGCAGAGATTGGTCCTTCACATCCTACCTGTGTGATGAGCGTAAAGGATACTTTCATCATTGGTGTGATTTGGTTGATAGTTTGATTTTGTATGTGGTTTAGGGATGCCTGGGGGTTGGGAGGGACTAGCATTTATTATGTTTTTACTATACATCAGGCACTCCACTATGTTTAGGGGCTTAGGGTTTTTTGTTTGTTTGTTCTAGAGAGGTGGTAATACTAGGTTTGAAAATAAGGCCTTATACTCACTAGCACTTGAGCCATGCCCACAGCCATTTTTGCTTTAGTTATTTTTAAAATAAGGTCTCACATTTGTCCAGGCTATCTTGGATTGTGATCTTCCCGTTTATGCTTCCCACGAAGCTGGAATGACAGGCAGACACCACTATGCTTGGTGTTTTAATTTTTAATTGTTATCATAAAGGTGATTTGTAAAAGGATTACCATTGCATAAGTCATGTAAAGAGTACATTTCGTTTTAGACAATACCACTCAGTTTTTCTCTCCCAGTTTTTCTCTCCCATCTCCACCCACAAGCTCTATAATTTGTTTAAAACATAGTGTCCAGTGCATGCCACTGCTGCATTTGTTTACGCTTTGTTCCTCCATTTCTGTACCTCCCCTTACCTTCCCAATGACACATAAATGAACAAATAAGACCCCCCCAAAAAAGCAAAAACAGCAGAAAATACCTCTTATTTCCATTTCCTGGAGTTCATTTCAATAATATTATTTTGCATGATCAGATGCTATCGGCATTGTGCCTTTCTGTTCCTCTCCTAAGAATATCCTTTTTGGTTTCACTGTGGGTGAACGCCTAGAGTCTTGTATAATTTATCATGTCCCCGTATATTTTCAATCTAGCTTGTACAAATGAGAGAAAACAAGTGCCATTTGTCTCTCTGAACTTGGCTTACCTCACTTAACATGATTTGTATTCGCTCCATCCATTTCCCCAAAAATGACATAGCATTATTCGTTCTAATGGCTGTGTACAATTCCATTGTGTAGAGGTACCATATTTTTGGGATCCACTCATCTATTATAGGCCATCTATATGCCCAGATTTTTATTGGTTAAGATGGTGGTCTCACAAACTTTTTGCTCAGTTTGTCCTTGAACCATGATACTTCTGGTTTCTACCTCCTGATTAGCTAAGATTACATGTGGTGAGCCACCATGCCAGGTGAGCTTTTGTGTGTTTTTGTTTTGTTTCGTTTTAACACACATTGTTTTATTTTCTCATAGCCACCCCAAGATGCACATATTATTTTTGTTATTCTCAGAATTTTGAAACCAGATCTATTTGGTTGATGATTCTCTCTGCTGCATTTTGCTGTAAAGTATGAATGCACCAATGTACTTGAGAACAAGCCTAGCATCTGGGATTCATATATTCAACAAACGTTCATTTTTCCCCCCTTCCCTGTAGTAACCTGACTTCTCTGTTCACTGACCCTGACTAAATAGCAGGATTTGAATTTACTAACCAGCCTTTCCCTCACTCTACTTCTTTGTTTGTCATGCCCTTTGGGGCCTTGGAGCTCTCTTCTCCCCTTCTCTGGCAAGGTAACTTCTTTATCTCTGTTCACTTCTTGCACACTCCCCTGGCCTTTCTTTTCCCACCCTTCCCACCCCCCCCCAGATCCCTTTAGGCCTTTGCTGCTCCAATGGGGTTTAATAATGACAAATGTGTGTTGGATTTGAGGCTATGGTTAAGTGCTTGTTGGGAATTTGGTGGGGGCCCACCCACACATCCATCTCATTTATAACTGATGTTACTGGAATCAGGACAGCTAAAAACAGCACGATTCCCTTCCCCCACTGATCCCTCCAGCTAATCTCAAACACGAGAGGAGAATAGTGCAGAAGGCTCATCTCTGTGACTTTTTACAACACTCAATTGGAGATCATCAGGGCCAATTCCTTTCCAGCCATTTGCCTTAATGTAAACCAGAATTTCGCATCTCCTCTTCTGTGATCCCATTCCAGGGCCCCGCGAAGAGGTTGAACAATGTGTTCGACAGCGTGTTATCATCCTAATGCAAACAATCAGAGCCTGGTGAGTTATTAATCTCCCGGCCTTATCATCCATTCAAGACAAGTCTTATTAACCAAAAAAGCATAGGTTTTTGTTCCTGAATTCCAGAGATTAAAAAAAAAAACAAAGAAGCTGAGATGTGAACTAAAAATTCACTTGCATTGGAATTTTAGAATGATTTTATCTTTTCAGTTGTGGCTTCCTTCATTACATTACAGGAAGTCAGAAATCAGCTATCCAACCCTAGATATTGAGTTATCCACTCTGACAAACTCAATGGGTAGCAGTAAACACCTAGCTGTATTTACATTGGAGTTGTTCATAAATGGAAAGGGACCCATAAAGAACATGGCTAGAATAGAAGCCTAGCAGGTAAGTTATAGAATAATGGTAGATAACTTTACAGTACTAATTTCCAAAGGCAGGGCATTGATAGGAAGGCAGATGGGTCTTTTGAAAAGCCACAGGCAACAGACACTTCCATCCACTAAAATAAGAGGCCATTGGGCAAAGCAAAGTCTCATGGGAAGTCATTTGAGCATCCTTAGGTTATGTTTGTCTTGCATGGTACTTATTAATGGAGAGTATTTTGTATTGCAATCAGCCTTTCCCCAAACCAGTTCCATGGAACACATGTATAATGTAACCACTTGTAGAAGGAAAGTGTTTGAAACACTATCTCTTCTCAAATTTACCACTCACACTCAGGCTTTAAGAAGACTTTCAATAAGAAAACTTCCAGGTTTTAGTCACATGTTATTGTTCTAACAAAAATCAATCAGAGCCTGGTGATTAGGAATCACCAGGTCCTATCATCCATTAAAGGCAAGTTTTCCCAAACCTGGCTTATTAACTAAGGGCTCCCAAGCCTTTTGACGGAGGAAACTCTGAACCTTGTATTGTCTGTTACGATTTTCTGTAAGTAGTGGACACTGCCCAGAGCACAGTGAAGACCACATTTGCCTCCCAGTGAGCTGAGGCCAGGAGGCTTGGTCTAGCACAGCCAAGAAATCCGTTTTCATCCTGCAGCAGTGACTTCCTGTTCATGCAGAGCATCTCAGGGGGTTACCATAATGAGCACATCATAGGTCCCTAGTCAATATTTGTTAGTGATGAAATCCAAACTAGTAAAGCTATTGGAATGAGTCAGGTTATAAATTGGTCCAGACACTTTGTACCACTCTTGGAGACACATGTAAACCTGTGTTGGAATTAGTTGTCTAGCTGCTACCTGATAACAAGGAGCTTAGCTCCCACATCTCTTGAGACAGCTGCAGTCCTAGCTACAAGTGAGATTGAGGTGTTGGAAATCTCAGCACAGAGCTAGAGGCTTTTTGTTTTATTTTGTTTATGACAGACCTGGAGCTTGAACTCGGGGCCTAGATTCTGTCCCTGAGTTTTTTTGCTCAAGGTTAGCACTCTACCACTTAAGTCACAACTCAACTGTCAGCTCTTTTGGTGCTTCATTGGAGATAAGAGTTTATAGACATTCCCCTGACCAGGGTTGCTTTGAACTATGATCCTCAGAGCTCAGCCTCCTGAATAGCTAGGATCATAGGTATGAGCCACTGGCACCCATCTCAGAGCTAGAGTTTTATCAGTGTAATCCAACTCTGCTCAGCCTTGGGCATCTTCCTACATTGGGACAAACTCTTAAACTATCTTCAATGCACCATGTTTCTTGTTGCACGCTTGTGGCTCTACAGGGAAGGAAGGGCATAACTGACACTGGAACTGGAGTAGAAGAGTATGAGGGGGGCCAGGCACCAGTGGCTCACACCTATAATCCTAGCTACTCAGGAGGCTGAGATCTGGGGATCACAGTTCAAAGCCAGCCCAGAAAGGAAAGTCCATGAGACTCTTATCTCCAATAAACCACTTAGAAAGCCAGAAGTGGCACTGTGGCTCAAGTGATAGAGCACTAGCCTTGAGCTGAAGAGCACAGGAACAGCGCCCAAGCCCAGAGTTCAAGCCCCATGACCGACAAAAAAAAGAAGTAAAAAAAAAGGGGGGGCAGGAGAAGCCTGTGAGAACTAGGAGAACTTGAGAAGGGATGGGGTGAGAGTCTTTAGGCTCTGCTTATATAGACATACATCAAAAGGGAGAAAAGAAAATAGGAGTGGATCTCTTCCTGGGGGCCTCCTAAGGGTTTCCCTTGATTTCCTCAAGAGATTTTTACAGAAATCCAGATTGGTGCTAGGTTCTGCCACTACATCAATCAACCAAAAAATTACCTAAACTTCAGCCTTGACAGAGCCAACATCCTGAAAATAGGGAATGTCAATAATAAGCATGATGAATATATAAAGTCGTATTTTAGATGCCATGCATTTGTATGTAAGCTGTGTTTATGGTAGATGCACGTGTATTATGTAAAACATAAGCATAGCTTATAAAGAAGATTGGGAAATGCAAATTGCAATTCATCCTGTCCTTTTTTACTCTCTCCTTCTATCTCCCTTGCTTCCTTCCTTCCTTTCTTTTTCCTTCTTTCTCCTTATTTTCCTTTCTCCTTCCTTTTTTCTATCTCTGTCTCTCCATCCCTCTCTCCCTCTGTCTGTCTGTCTCTCTCCTCTCCACAGTGCTGGGAATAGCACTGGGAATAGCACTCAGGGCTTTCATTGTAGAAGGTAAGCTCACCACATCCCAGCTACAACTCAACCCCTCAGTTAGCAATCTGGAATTGGTTGGTGAGTACAGGGCTCACTGGAAAGATGACATTTGCAAAAACTTGAAGGAGTTGAGAGAGTAAGGGCCTGGAGATTTGGGAAAGAATGCTAGAATGTTCCAGCCATAAAGAACAGAAGAATAAAAGATGAGCAGCATCCTTGGTGACCACAGGAAGATGGAGGAACAAGATGAACCTCTCTGTCTACTCCAGAGGGTCATCCTTGTCCTGACTACACTCGAAGACATTCTGCAGGGTCAGGGGATAAAGAACAGGAGAAAGAGAGAAGAGGGAAGCTGGAGAGGAGCCATAAGCCCTTGTGGAAACAGTAAGAACCCTGGATCCTGATCATATAAAATATGGGTGCTTGAATTTTCAGATCCATATACTATGCAAGGCTGAAACAAGTCAGCTTTGAGTGGAACAACTTGGGTCTCCTATGTGCTCTGGATAAAGATCACCAGCCCCTAGCCAAGCATGGCACCATACACCTATAATCTCAATACTCCATTCATGAGGTTGAAGCAGGAAGATCTCTAGTGAAAGGCCAGTGACTACAAGTGACATCTTGCCTCAGAAAGTCCCTCAAGACTCTGATGACAAATGTGTGGCTGACTGTGTCTAGTTGTAATGCTTCCCTGTCTTCATGAATGAGGCAACCCAAGCCCCTGCTTCAAATCTGGGAATGTTTAAAACTCCTTTCCTGGCTCTTTCATTTAATAACACTGGGGTGAGTCCCTAGACATTCAAGTTTTTACAAAAGCTGAAACATAATGGACTTCCAGGCATGGGCTAAACATGTATACCCCGTGCTCTTCTGCTGTGTGTGAATTCCACAACTGTCTCTAGCCTACTTGCAGCTCACCTTTGATCTTGTGATTCATGTCTCACTCTTCAGTGGACCTAAAGTAAGGAGGAATTGAACATCTTCAGAAAGAGCCAAGGACTTTGTCTTTTAATGTCTTTGGCGTTCTATAATTCCCCTAAGAAAACATATGCAAATATTACTGGTGCCTGTGGTTCACCCTTGGTGTTTCAATTTACATCTCTCTGCAGACTCTGCTTCAAACTGGGGTGAAAAATGTTTCTCAGCATTCTACAGCCTTGACGACTATGAAACACAGACGCTAATAACACGAAAGCCAGGATTTGCAGCCTCCCAGGAAACATCAAAGTTTTCCATTGCCAGAAACAATGAGTAGAAAGAAGTGTGGGGGGCGGTGAGGGGAGCCTCTGACCCACTTGTGTAAGCCAAGGACTGAAGAGTGGCTGGGATTGACGAGCTGTGAGCTTCGTCCTTGGATGCCTGTACAGCCAAGAGTGAGGTCATCAGAAAGCAGGTGTGGGGCTTCCCAACAGGTGTGACCAAAGGAGGCTCTTAACCCATGTTCCGTTGGTACCTGGGACACAGAGGCCCAGGTGTCTGGCTAAGACATCCTTGTCATGCGCTTAGAAAACTTATTTCAGAAAATCAACATGACTTGGGGTGTGCAGAGTTTCAGGGCTGAGAACAACATCTAAAAAGTATCTGTGATAACCACATGTCAGTGGCTCAAGACTATTACCTGCTCATGAGGCTGAGATCTAAGAATCAGAGATGGAAGTCATCCCAGAGTCTGGGAGACTCTTATCTCCAATGAACCAACAAAAAGTTGGAAGTAGAGGTGTGGCTTAAGTGATAGAGTACCAGCCTTGAATGGAAAAAGTCAACTGAGAACACAAGGTTCTGAAATCAAGTAGGTCTGACCTCAAAGTACCTTTTTTTTGGTGTTTTTTTTTTTTTTTTTCGGTTGTGGGACCTGAACTCTGGGCCTGGGCTCTGTCCCTCAGCTCTTCCGCTCAAGGATAGCACCCTACCACTAGAGCCACAGTGTCACTTCTGGCTTTTTCTGCTTATGTAGTGCTGAGGAATCGAACCCAGGGTCTCATATATGCAAGGCAAGCACTCTACCACTGAACCACCTTCCCAGCCCCTCAAAGTACCTTTTAACAAAGGTACTTTGGTATGTATGTGCTGTTATTGGGTCTGCAACTCCAGAACTTTGTGCTCTCACTTGCCTTTTTCTACTCAAGGCTGGAGTCTACCACTTGAGCCACAACTCCACTTGCAGATTTTTGCCAGCTAACTAGGGATAAAGTTTCTTATATGTGGCTGCCCCAGGGTTGGCTTCAAACCAAAATGCTTGCATCTCAGACCCCTAAGTAGCTAGGATTACAAATGTAAGAGACACCAGTTCCTGGCAGTAAAGGCATTTTTTTTTTCTTTTTTTAAATCCATGGTTAGTTCTGAATCCTGAGAAAAGCAAGGAGGAGACAAAAAGCAAGGAGATCTCTAGGGATATCCCATTGTTGTGGACCACATTATCACAGAGGAAACTGAAAGCATTTGAACAAGTCTGATTCGCTTCCCTCCAATCTGTGTCTGCATTGAGAGCCTCCTTCTCTTTCCTGGGCTCCATCTTGCTTCACATTTCATGTGTATGTGAACCAAGTTGGGACAAGAATTTCTGCACATAGATACAGTGGAGCCAGAGAAACCTCTTGGCTCTCTCTCAATCAGGTTCTTTGTTCAAAGCAACAGCAGCAACAACAACATTGCCCCTACTATGGCCTTCAAAGGATTGATTAATGCCTCACATTTCTTTACCCATGTATATCCTGGAAGTATCATCTTATTGAATTAGTGGCAGCTCAATGTCTCAAGTCTAATGCAATTACTCTAATAGCAATTGTTCATAGGCAATTTATAAAATGAAGATACTCTAATATTATATCCCTTGCCATTCGACCAGCTAAACAGAGAGAGGGAGAGAGCCTGGCCTTTGCTTTAATAACAAAAGTTAATTCCTCAATTCCTCTTAACACCCTCGCAGGAAAAACTAAACTAGCCTGTAGACCAGCAATAAAAGTGGACTCACAGCCCTGAATAGGTCTTCCTCCACCTATAAATCAGAGATAACAAAATTTGTCATGTTTCTGACTTTAAGCTCAGAATGGAGGAAATTGAGGGTCAGGGAGTAAATGGCCACATAAATACAATGCATTGATTTGTGGGCCTTCCTGATTTGGTTTGGGGAGGAGAGGTGGGGGGGCAGGGAGGGTTAATTTAATTTTGTACGAAATGTTTTCTTGCTCTTCCAAAGTTGGTTGTTGGAAAATCTGGCAGCTGCTAGGCAAAAGTTTGATGGCAATGAAACATTTGTGAAAAACTCAAAGTAACGTGTTGGTGATCCCTGACAGTTAACATCTGATGAGTGAATGTGCTGTAGATATTTGAGGTTGGAACATGAATGTCTACACTGTGTTTTGGCAATGGCTATGAAGTCTACCCTGAACCTAGGGGGTGGGCCCCTCCGTGACATCTCTCTCACTGGGTCCTTTGGAACTTCGTGGTGTTAATGCTGCCAACCCTCCCTGGCCTCCTGCTGCCCTTTATTGGCTCTTCATTAAATTCTTACTGGATATTTGATCCACCCTACGGAAGTCAATGGGTCCCAACAATCTGGTTTATAGTTTCGATCCACCATGGAATAATATAAGGAGTCAAAGACAATCTACCTCGGTCCCATTTGGTTTCACTGCCAGCACAGTTGAGAACACACATAGATAGACACACACTTGTGTGTGTTAGTGTAGGTAGCCAGGTAGACCTAAGCAGGAACAAGAAAATCCCCCTGAGCTTCCAGATTCCCTCCTAAACCACAGCTAGTGCACGTCCTGAGCTGATGATCAACATAACGGCCTTACATCCTTTTGGAGCCCATGTCCTATAAGGAAGGCCAAGAGGAGCAACTGTGACAGCATTTGCCTTCCTACACCCAAGCAAACTGCACCAAGGGCCAGCTATTTGGGGGAGGGCCACATAGGGAGGGCTTGCATTTCCTTTTACCGAGTAACTGCACCCTGTTTGATACAACTCTAAGCTCCTACCTCACCTGCTCCCTCCAGGTGTAATTCCACTTTCTGGATAAATACCAGTCTTTGCTATCTTCCTACTTTTTGTGGTTCTTTGGCTATACCTGGAGTAGCAGCTTAGTCTTAGATGTATGCAGGAACAAAGGAGTAGGTGGGAAGTACTCCATCCACAAATAACATGCATTGCTTCTTTCCTTCTTTCTTTCTCTCCTTCCTGTAAGGTCTGCACAGGGACACCTCCCTCCCTCTTGGCTAAGTTTCCACCCAGTAACTGTTACCTAGGTAACTGACAGACCTGGAAGCGGTCACCTTTCCTTCCTGCTAGGTCACATCCTGGGCCACCTCTGGTCACATGCCTCCCATCTGACCTGAGGAGGCTCCCAGACTCTGAGGTCACATCCAGATCCAGTGTGGCCCACCTGGCCACACCTCTTCCTGTCCCTGGCCTAGATAAGTCCTGGGGGCCCCAGGGTGGGTCTTCCCTTTTTTCCCTTTCCTTTTCAGCCCTGCCTCTCCAACATGCATGGCTGGGGCAGCAGTTCAGTAAATAAACTTCTTTTCCTGCCCGAATAGCAGGTGGTATTCTCTTCATCGGCTACCTAATGAAACCTACCTATTTAATATACCTTACACTGCCTTTTCTTATTTTTCTTTTCTGGTGTTGATAGTAGTATTGAAGTTAGCACATATACTTCTAATACCCAAGGTTTCTGTGGCCTTCGCTGCCAGTCTTCCTGACAACTTATTTAACATCAAAGGATGAAACCTGTCCTTCCTATAATCTTCCCCAACATTCTTTAGGAAATTTTCCGGAAGACCCATCCACTTGCTTCAGGTCTCACCCTTAGTCTAGAAAGTCTAGGAGATTTACTTTTATGTTTTATGTATCAACTTGACTGAATTCTAGGATATTCAGATACTTGGTTCATTATCTCAGATTGTATCTGTGAGGACATTTCCTGAATAGAATAGCATGTGAGTCAATAGATTGTCAAGTAGGAGCTGTCTCTGAGGGTTTTTTTTTTCTCAAGGCTAGTTCTCTACCATTTAAACCACAGCTCCAATTAAGGCTTTGTGGGTAGTTAATTGGACATATACAACAGTGGTCCAATAAGACAGCCATATAACATGGTCTACTGTGGGCTACACCAGCTAGGTTTGTATGAGTCCATTCTAGGATGTTCAGATCAACAGCTCAAGATGAATTTTTCAAAATGAACTGTCACAGCTTATGCCTATAATCCTGGCTACTCAGAAGGCTGAAGGTTATAGTTCAAAGCCAGCCTGGGCAAGAAAGTCTATGAAATGCTTTTCTTCAACTAACCACTGGGGAAAAAAATGGAGCTGTGGCTCAAATGGTAGAGAGACAGCCTGGAGGAAAAAAGCTAAGGGGTAGGGCTTAGTGGTAGAAGGTTTGCCTAGCATGCATGAAGCCCTGGGTTTGATTCCTTAGTACCATATTAACAGAAAAAGCCAGAAGTGATGCTATAGCTCAAGTGGTAGAATACTAGCCTTGAGCAAAAGAAGCTCAGGGACTGTGCCCAGGCCCTGAGTTCAAGCCTCAGGACTGGGGGGGCGGGGGGAAAGCTAAGGGATAGTGCCTAGGCCCTGAGTTCAAGCCACAGTACCTGCACAAACCACTTACTACCTTCCCATTCCAACTGTCCCCAAGCAGGGCAAGTACATTTCTGAAGAGTATAGGGATCTTTCTCCCCCTGTCCCTCCAGGTAAACATAAACTCTCATGGGAACTTGGGTTTTAAAAAGTCCTTGAACCTGCATAGCAAGTAACACTCATTGTTAGCAAGAACATCTCTGTGATCACAGATCGTTTCCAATACTGAAGAAAACCCAGGAGACATATGAGTGGGAAAGTTTCCAAGTCCACAGCTATGATCTGAGTCCATTACCACAAACAAGTTGAAGGAAAAAAACAATGGAATACTTCTAATCCTCTTTGGGATGAATGGATTTTTAACATGCAAAATTCAAGACATCCCCTGAGAAGTAAATGGAGTAGCTAAAGAGGATTCAAGCCATTTTTGGTGTGTAGTACTGAGGTCGAACTGAGATAGTTATACATGCTAGGCAGGTACTCTTATCTCTGAGCCATGCCTCCAACCATTTTTTGCACTGGTTATTTTAAGATAGGATCTCAGAGGAGCATTGGTGGCTCATGCCTGTAATCCTAGCTACTCAAAAGGCTGAGATCTGAGGATCATAGTTTGAAGTCAGCCTGGACAGTAAAGTCTATGAGACTCTTATCTTAACCATCAGAAAACCAAAACTGGAGCTATGGCTCAAAGTAGAAGAGAACTAGCCTTGGGCAAAAAAGCTCAGGGACAGTGCCCAAGCCTGAGTTTGAGCCCCATGACCACCACCACCAAAAACATAAAACCTGATAGAATTTTACTTTTTACCCTAGCCAGTGCCTGAACCATGACCCTTCTTTTATACACTTGTCATTTTAGTTGGGATAATAGGTACACAGTATCCTAACAGCTTCATCTGTTAAGGTGGAGGCTCTAGAATGAGAATTTTTTTTTTGCCAGTCATGGGGCCTGAACTCTGGGCCTGGGCTCTGTCCCTCAGCTCTTAAGCTCAAGGCTAGCACCCTACCACTTGAGCCATAGTGCCACTTCCGGCTTTTTCTGCTTATGTGGGGCTGAGGAATCGAACCCAGGGTCTCATGCATGTGAAGCAAGCACTCTACCACTGAGCCACCTTCCCAGCCCCAAGAATTTTTCTTTTGGCCTGGGCTTTCCTAAACTTTGATCCTACCCTCTGAGCAGCTGGTATTACAGGCATTTATTTTCAGATACAAGACTTGTTTGATCACTGCCAGGGTTCTACCACTTGAGCCATACCCAAAGTCTGGCTTTTTTTCTGATTAATTGGAGATAAGAGTCTTTTTTAATATATATTTTACTTTTATCTTTAAATAATTGTACTAGTGAGTTGACATTCAACAAAATAGTATCAGATTACAATGAAGCTTGATCCATGTCACTCTTTTTTTGTTATTCTCCTCTATCCCTTCCAACTCCAACTTTTCCCCTAATTTTCTTCATTTTGTAGAATACGTGTTGAATTTTATTTTCCCCAATCCCGTATCTCTCTTCATTGATCTGCCCTCCTCAGAAATAAGAGTCTTGAGGATTTGTCTATGAGCCTCAATTTTCAGATCTTAGCCTCCTGAGAAACTAGGATTATAGGCATAAGCCACCAATGCCTTCTGAGGTCCTGTTTTTTTGTTTTTGGGTTTTTTTTCTTCCCAAGGGCTGTCTGGCTTTGCAGCTAGTTTGGCCTCTGATTCAAGATCCTCATGCCTCAGCCTCCTGAGTGCAAGAGATTACAAGCATAGATCACTATGCTTTGCTCACTGTTACTAATATTTGACTAGACAATATGTATTTCTTTTCCTCCAAATACAAGCAACTCACCAGGCTCTTTTCTTCTTTGGTGGTACTGGGGTTAAACTCAGGAAGCTTACTAGGCTGATGTTCTCTCACTTGAACCTCACTCTGCTTCTGCTACCAGCTGATTGTTTTGGAGATAAAGTCTGGCCTCCAACTGTCCAACTGTTACCCTCCAGATCTCAGTCTCCCGAGTAGCTAGGTTTACAGGAGTGATCAGTTTACAAGAGTGTTTTTTTTTATAAGTACCTTTTCTCTTCTTACTTTGAAGCAAATTTTGGAGATGGAAAAGCCAAGGCTGCTGACTTTCCTCAACCTCAGCAGAAGGAAATAGGACAGCTAATACAAAGATTAGAACTCTGGGGCTGGGAAGGTAGCTCAGTGGTAGAGTGCTTGCCTTGCAAGCAAGAGACCCTGGGTTCGATTCCTCAGCACCACATAAACAGAAAAAGCCGGCAGTGGTGCTGTGGCTCCAGTGGTAGCACACTAGCCTTGAGCTGAAGAGTTGAGGGACGGTGTCCAGACCCAGAGTTCAGGCCCCATGACTGGCAAAAAAAAAAAAAAAAGATTGGAACTCTGTTGGACTTCTCCACCACCAACCTCTCTAAAAAGTCTGAGCTCAACCTTGCTGATTCTGCAGTGAGGGAAGGGAGGGACAGGATCTCTGTTTGCATCCCACACTTATACAGAAGCTTTGAGACACTAGTGCCTAAAAAGCCTTAATTGGAAAATGACAGGTTACATTCACTCTTGGCTCCCTGAAGCGGCAGAAGCAGAGCTGCCTGGCAATGATACCCAAAACAGGGATAGCAGACATGGGACCAGAGAGGAAGATTGCATCTTCTAGTCCACCACTTCAAACAGGGCTAGGCATGAGAATTAGCCCAGAACAACCCCAAATCAACCACACTGAGCCTTACATCCATGAGAGTTAGCCACTGCCTGAAAGAAAGGACACCAGGGCCCCTGTTCTCCTTTGTTTGGAGAAACTTGAGTTAAAAAACATAAATGAGTCAAACCAGTTTCTTTATCTTCGGACTCCCCACAATTATTAGAATACCAACCTGCATGGTAGAATTTCAAGACAAGGGCATTGCTTGACTGACCATAGGAAGTACATTTGTTCATAGGGAAGGAGAAAAAACAAACAAACATGGAAACTTCTCCTGAGACGTTTCTGTGCAATTGCTTTGGGAAACAATTGATTGGACAGTGTCTGGTCTTTCTCCACATAAACCTGGCATTCTTCTGAGGGATTTGTCCATGTGGAGGAATGTTCATGAACCAACGAGACTCCAAGATGAGGTCTGAGCCAACCATAGTCTCGGACTTATGATGAAGAAGCAAAGGCTTGGAAGGGCTTCTCCTCCTCTCTTTTCTTCCCCTCACAGGGGCAGGAAAATGATCCTGGCATGAAAGAAAAGCCAAGAGAGAATGGTAAAACACCAAGTTCCAACTTTTATAGGCATATTTTCTTTTGTTTTCTTTCACTACCTTACGTGTAAAATATGTGGGTTGGAATATTCTTGCCAAAAGAGCTGGACTTTGCCTAGAGAACCTTAAAAGAGGTTCTTTTTGTTCTTAAAGGACACCCTTTGTTCTCAAAGAACAATTAGCTGTGCAAATAATATTCAACTACCAACCCCAAAATCAAAGCCCCCAACCTACCTCTCCTAATTTCCCTCCCTTGTTTTCAGGGCTTCTGAACACTCCTATGACTACTGATGTCGTTGCTTGACATTTTTAATTATTTGACACTGAAAGACTTTAGTAAGCTACATCACATTATTTTGTATTAAGGATGTCATATTCCTATCATAATATACTCTAAATGTATATTATTTGACACTTGAAAATAATGTTGTTCCTAGGAAGTAAGCATTGTCAATACTGCTCTTCTATTGGTAAGAAAACTGAGTCTGAAGGCATTATCTCATAATTATCCTACAACTAGTAATGGCTCAATCAAGCCCTGAGCCCGTACCATCCATCCACCCAAAGTCTCTTCTTCCACACCAATTCCATAATTACTACAATAAGATTGAGAAAGAGGAAACACTAAATGCTTCTTAATGGGTAAACTCAAAATCTTTTCAGCATAAGCCATCATTAAAAACTAGAAGGAGGGCTGGGAGTGCTTGCCTTGCATGCATGAAACCCTGGGTTATATTCCGCAGCACCACATAAGCAGACAAAGCCAGAAGTGGCAATGTGGCTCAAGTGGGAGAGCATTAGCCTTGAGCTGAAGAGCTGAGGGACAGAGCCCAGGCCCAGAGTTCAAGCCCCACGACAGACAAAAAACAAACAACAACAACAACAACAAAAAACCAACTAGAAGGAGTCGGCACCGATGGCTCATGCCTGCAATTCTAGCTACTTAGAAGGCTGAGATCTGAGGATTGAGGTTCAAAGTCAGCCTGGAAAGTGCAGGAGACTCATCTCCAATTAAGGACCAAAAAGCATCTAGTAGAGCTGTGGTTCAAGTGGTAGAACAATAACCTTGAGCACAAAAACTCAGGCACAACACCCAAGCACTCAGTTCAAGCCCCAGGACTGGCACAAAAAGAAGAAAAGAAGCTAGAAAGAATGGCCAATGCTGGTGGCTCATGCCTGTAATCCTAGCTACTCAGGTAGCTGAGATCTGAGGACTGTGGTTCAAAGCCAACCCATGAAGGAAAGTCCATGAGACTATTTCATCTTATCTTAAGTGATAGAATACTAGCTTTGAGCAAGAAAGCTCTGGACAATACTCAGGCCCCTGAGTTCAAGCCCCAGGACACACACACTCACACACACACATGCACACACACCATCTAGAGGAAAAAATGAATTATTATAACACTAAAAATGCAGTTAACATACAAGGACACATAGAAAAAATAGCATTCTTGTAATGTGAAAATAATTATATTTCATATATATGATTATAATAGAGTTTACTCCAAATCATAGCTCTATAGATAAAATCTCACACAATAAGGCTAAAAACTCCTCAAATATACTCATGTGTGTGGGCACATATGTGTGCATACATGCATGTCCTGGAGCTTGAACTAAGGGCTTGGGTGCTGTTCCTAAGCTATTTTTGCTCAAGACTAGTCTCTACTACTTAAGCCATAACTCCACATCTGGCTTTTTGGTGCTTAATTGGAGATAAGAGTCTCTGGGACATTTCCTTCCCAAGCTGGCTAGAACTGTGATCCTCAGATCTCAGCCTCTTGAGTAGCTAAGATTATAGGTGTGAGTTACCAGTGCATTGCTCTCAAAGTTACACTTTTAAAGAAGTAATCCAGCTGGCCCATAAATGTAACCCGAGCTACTCAGGAGTCTACAATTTGGAAGTTCAAGATTGGGAACCAATCCAGGCAGAAAAAAGTCGGTAAGATTCCATCTTCAATTATTAGGCAAAATGGCTCAAGTGGTAGACTACCAGCCTAGTAAGCATAAGGCTTTGAGTTCAAGCCCCAGTTTACAAAAAATAAAATTAAAAACCCTGCCAGGAAATGATGGGGAGAAAAAAGAGAATTTTATGGGCTAGCCAAATGCAATTAATCTTCAGGTATGTTTTTTAAGACATACTCATTTGTACCAATTAACTTTATTACAGTATTTGGAAGATTTCTCTCTCCCTTTCTGTATCCGAACTTTCTTTGAAGATTTGAGTCTGAGCAATCTTTACTGCCTTATTTCTAGTTAAGATTGCAATAATTTGTCATTGGTGAGCAGACACTTTCTTAACTACTCCTGTGTTAAAAATAAAAGAACAGTATTGCTAAGGGGGTTATCTCTGGGGTGCTGCAAAGCCAAGCACTATAAAATGGTTAGGCATTAAAGATGCGAAGAAAACTCATAAAGTAACACATAAAAAAATGTGTCTCGCCTTCCCATTTATAGGGAATGATGGTATTGCTCAATCTTTCCAGCCAAAGACTATTTTAGAATTGAAGTTTCAATCAGAACAAGACTACTAGAGAGAGGTCTAACTCTTCCTCTTTGACCCTCTTGGGGTGGGGGGGTTGTAAAAGTGCCAAAGTAAAAAAAAATCATGTACTTTGTTGGCTTTTCTGTTGGCCTTTTGCCCGCCCCCTTCTCCTCTAACACAAGTACAAATACATACTCCAATCAATATGGTTTCCTAGCTTATGTGACTTTTCTAAATCACATTTCTATCTCTTGGGGAAATACCATTCATCTATTGGTTTCAGCAGATAGATATTTAGAAGAACATCAGGGAAATTTAGCACTGTTCTAGTAAGAACAGTAATGGTTCAACCATTAAAGGGAAATGGATCTTTATTGAAGACTGTCTTTCAAAAGGGCCTACTGGACATCCAGGCCACCATCCTGGTCAGCAACAGCTGGTGTCAGCATCAGGGACACAGAAGGCTGGTGTTTCCAGGCAGGGACAAAATCAAATTCCAACATAGTTTAATCTCAGTGTCCAGAGAACATTGTGTCAGAGTCAGATATGGCATCTGGAGGAATGAAGGACATCCAAGACGAGTTCTGGTCATAGGTAAACGATGTATATTTCCTGTCACAGTCTCTACTGAATTTCCTGTTGGCTACATACAGAAATGATGTCAGTCAAAACTAAACTACCATTCCTGCAGTGCTAGGGCAGATGCTATCCTTTCTTTTATACATCCTAAGCTACCTCCACTTCTGTACATACCAATTAGATAACTTTCAATCATGAGCACTCCAATTAGGTAGTGCTAAGAGAATCTGGGGTCTTTAAAAGGTGGGGCCTACTGTGTGCCAGTGGCTCATGCCTATAATCTTAGCTACAGGAAGCTGAGATTTAAGTATCTAAGTTCAAAGCCAGCCCAGGCAGGAAGGTCCATGAGACTCTTATGTCCAATTAACCACCAGTAAACCAGGAGTGGAGGTGTGGCTCAAAGTGTTAAAGCACTAGCTTTGAGTGAAAGAGCTCAAGGACAGTATCCAGGTCCTGAGTTCAAGCCTCAGACACAAAAGAAAAAATGGGGCCTGTGGAAGGTCATCAAGCCATGGCGGATATACACATGGAAGGGACCTCAGTCTCTCTGGCTTCCAGTCTGACCATTCTCCCTCCCCACTCCCCCTTCTCCCTCTCTGTCCATCATGACATCATCTGCTGTGAGAGCTGCTACTATGTCCTTTCCGTTTTCAACCTCCCAAACCCTAAACTGAGATTAACAAACTTCTTTTCCTTATACATTATCCAGCCTCCAGTGTTTTGTGGTAGCAATGGAGCATAGAATTAATTCACAAATAAACTGAGGTGAATCACTCACAGGATCTCACCCTTGGGTCCCTGCTCCAGTCCAAGAAAAGAGTGTGTAATTCAAGGCTAGCCAACCAAATACTTTCCTAGCAGTTTCCCCCAATCAAATTAGAAAAGACAGGGAAGTGTTACGGTATCCCGATGTACTAGAAGCTATGTGGCCCACCATGTGCAAGACCACCTAATGGACATGCAGAAAGGCAGCAGGATTCTTTCAATCAGCTTGTTTGACACTTCCAAGCTCCTCCACATGTTAATTCTCAACCTTCTCACTTTAGCTGTAATTTTAATATTCCAATTATCTTAGGTCTATAAAAATTAAAACCACCAGGTGCCAGTGGCTCATACCTGTAATCCTAGCTACTCAGGAAGCTGAGATCTGAGGATCGTGGTTTAAAGCCAGTCCCGACAGGAAAGTCCATGAGACTCTTATCTCCAATAAAACACCAGAAAACCAGAAGTGGTGCTGTGGCTCACGTGGTAGAGCGCTCGCCTTGAGCTGAAGAGCTGAGGGACAGCGCCCAGGCCCAGAGTTCAAGCCCCATGACCGACACACACAAAAGATATTAAAAACCTTCTCATCACGTGCTGCTCACTCCTAGGGTAACACACACACACACACACACACACACACACACACACACACACACACACACACACTCCATCCAGCCCTGTGAGCCTTCTCCTCTGCCCCAACACGGATATGAAATGGCCTCCAAAATCCCATCTCTGAAGATTTGGTCTTCAGCCATGGCATTATTGGGAAGTGGTGGCCCCTTTGTAGAGTCCAGTAAAGGAAGAAAGGTGGTGGCAGCATGGCCTTGAGGGGGACCCTGGACAAATGTGGTGGACAGATGCCCCCAAATTGTAATGGAAAATAAACCAGTCCTCATTTTAAGCTGATTTATTGGTTTGTATATTATTTGTGATATCACAGGAAAACTAAGAGAATCTCCCCACACTAATTTTTTTCGCTCTGATACGAGAGCTTGAACTCAAGACCTTGTCCTCTCGCTTAACTTTTTCATTCAAGGCTGTCACTATATCCACTTGAGCCACAGCTCTGCTTTTGGCTTTTTGCTGGTTAATCGGAGACAAGTCTGTTTTTTTTCTGCCTTGTCTGGCTTCAAACCTTGATCCTCAAATCTCAGCCTCCTGAGTAGTTGGGATTACAGGTGTGAGCCACCATGGCCCAGACAGAATCCCCCTTTCTAATAATGATGTCTCATCTGAAGTCCCTGATACAAGTTTTTAATTTTTCTAGGTATGCATTTCTGCTCTGTGAAAATAAAAAGGGAGAAGTGGTTTTCATTAAGGGAAAGAACATTCAACAATGAACAACAAATAAAATCTGGTCAAAGAGTATGAAAAGAAAGTTGAAAGAAATTCAAATGGACACTAAACATCCGGGAGAAGAGTCAGATTTGGAGGGTGTGTGTGTGTGTGTGTGTGTGTGTGTGTGTGTGTGTGTTACTGTTGTATTTTTCTATGTTTTCAAAATAGTTGATGATTTTAAAAAGCCAACCTTTGGAATCCTTGAACTATCCCATAGTTCAATCTACCATCAGTACTCAGATGGGTACTCTTTCCTCTGACTTATCTTCTTTACCCCAGACAGCAGTGTAATGGAGAACATAGCACACAATCTACTTTTTCCAACTGATTTTCACTCTGTTTTATTTTGTTGCTAATATTGTCTTGGTGGGCTCTCTGGTCAGTGGAATAGGATTGACATAGAATCAGCACCTGCCAGTTACCAGAAGGATCGATGATGACAGTAGACAAGTACGTGGTGATTCCTGCATCTGAGAACTTTTGAGTGTGTGTGTGTGTGTGTGTGTGTGTGTGTGTTTACACACATCTTACAGTCCCTCTTTTACAGGTGGAGAAACAGACAATCTACCTGCCTGAAGACACACAGAAGTGTCGTTACAAACCTGGAGCCATACTTTATAAATTCATTTATTTTTATATGCCTTAAAAATTATTAGTATTGTAAAGGTGATGTACAGAGTGGTTACAGTTATATAAGTTAAATAAACTTCTCCTTTCTTTTTGAACAATGTCACCCCTTTCCTTGCTCTCTCCCAGTTTTTTTCTCTTGTCCCACCCATAAGTTGTATACTTCATTTTCCACAGAGTGTCCAGTGAGTATCCCTGCTGCATTTGTTCACTCTTTGTCCCTCCATTTCTGAGTCCCCCACTTACCCTCCCAAAGACAGATCAACAAACAAGGCACAAGGAAAACAAAAAAGAAACTTCATTTTAATCCACAAAAATTAATAGTATCCATGTCCAGAGTACTATGTGATGCATATATGTGTACATTGTATAATGAACAACATTGCATAACAAATGCATAGCTCACATCTCTGGGGTGAAAATTCAAAGGTTTTCCTCCTAGTTATAAACCATAATTATTGTTCATTAGAGCCAGCTTCTATATGAGAGCTTGCCAGAACCCACTCCTCCTATCTAAAATGTCATATAGCCTTTTTACCTCCTCTTCCTCTCCGCCACCTCTGCTACTATTCTACATTCCATGCTAACCATTGTATGTTCTACCTGATGAGATCCGGTTAGATTCCACCTCTGAGTGGGATTGTGTGGAATGTGTCTCTCTATGCCTGGCTTATTTCATTGAACACAGGGTCCTGAGTCCATAGATATTGTCACAAGTAGCAGGACTGGGTTCTTCTTTTCTTTCTTTCATTTTTTTTCTTTTCTTTTTGGTAACTGCAGGCTTTTCCATTGTGTGGAGATTATATTTCCTTTATCCATCCTCCATTGATGGCCACTTCAATTGTTCCCATATCTTACCTACTGTGAATGGTGCTTCAGCAAGCATGAGCAAGCTAATTGGCTAATTGATTTGGATATTTGGATGGATTCAAATGTAGTTGTCCATGGACCTGCATCCAGCTTCACTATGATGTGTACTTCTGTAGCAATGTCCTACAGATACACCGAGCGTACCAGGTGCAAGCCCTTAATGCTTAATGTTGTTGTCATAGTAATAATTATTATATATTATTATTATTGGTGATGGTGGTGGTGGTGGTAGTCATGGAGCATGAACTCAAGGCATGGACACTGTCTCTGAGCTTTTTCCCTCATTGTTAACACTCTACCATTTTGAGCCCCAGCTCCACTTCTAGTTTTCTGGTGGTTAATTGGAGATAAGAGTCTCATGGACTTTCCTGCCTAGGCTGGCTTTGAACTGCAATCCTCAAATCTCAGCCTCCTGTAACTAGAATGATAGGTGTGAGCCACACAGCACCCAGCATGGCTATTTTTTATTATTCCCTATACACTATTTCAGTCAAGCTTTGGGTTGAGTATGATTTTTGATGCTAGCCTGGTTCCTTCACTGCCATTTACAATATTTCCATAGAAAGAAACTATCATGCATTCCAAATAACTGACCTTCAAATAAGATCTCTGACTAGTCTGTGGAAGGTTGAGGGTTTACTATACATCTCTGCAGGAAATTATTGCCAAAAAAAGACATGTGTTTCCATCTAAAAGAAATGTCTGGAAAATATTTGGCCCTTGAATAAACTTGCGCCATCCATCTCCAGCAAGGGGTGTGTTTGGAGGACTCTTTTTTTTAATGAATAAAACTATTATATATATATATATATATATATATATATATGTGTGTGTGTGTGTGTGTATGTATACATTCATCCTATAAGGTGATTTTTTTTTACTGATTATAGATACAACATTACTTTTCAATAAGTTAGGATCTCACATTCATTGTCAAGATAATTTCATAAAAATTAACAAGGATCTCCTGAGACTTGGGATTGCCCAACTTTGTGAGGATTTAATTACCTCAGGAGGCAAATGATAGAGAAAATCTTCTTAGTAAAGAATTGGTGGCGAATTGATTCTAAAAATAACATAAACACTTATAATGAAAAGAAATACTCAAGAAAAATATATCATTATACTCTTGATATTTAATTAACATTTATAACATATATGAGTTATATTCGTGTCTTTCTTTCATTCTTTGGATCTCAGCATAAATATTATCTCCTCAAAAGCTACCCATTAGGTACCCATTAGCTTCCCATTTGGTACCCTTTCTAAAGTTGGTTTTGCTGATGATACTTTCTTGATAGCAAGTGCTTATTTGAAAGGATATATTATCTCCAATTAACCACAAAAAGCCAGAAGTGGAGCTGTAGCTCAAGTGGTAGAGCACTAACCTTGAACACAAAAGTTCAGGGATAGCACCCAAGCCCTCAATTGGAGATAAGAGTCTCAAGAACACACCTTCTCTGGCTGGCTTCAAACCACAGTCCTCATTTTTCAACCTCTAGAGTTCTTAGGATTACAGGTATAAGCCACAGGTGCCTGGCAGCTTTCCAAATTTTTGAAAAGTGCCACTACCAAGAGAATGTTGAACTTGAAAGTAAAAATGTGCATTGGGAACTTTAAGACAAAATGAACTTGCACTTGCTTGCTTGCTATCTGGTATATTGACTGTCTAATATAA
>NW_012267235.1:10143270-10166129 GCF_000151885.1 Dipodomys ordii
TATATATATATATATATATATATATATATATATATATATATATATGAGGGATTTTCTTAAACCTTTTTCTTGGAAGCGGCTCTGTGGCTCAAGTGGTAGAGTACTAACCTTGAGCTAAAGAGCTCAGGGACCGCACCCATGTCCAGAGTTCAAGACCCATGACTGACAAAAACAAAAACTAAAACTTTTTCTTTTAAAAAATTTTTATTGTCTTTATAAAGGTGATGTACAGAGATATTATAGTTACATAAGTCATATAGAGTACATTTCTTTTTAACAATGTCACCCCATCCTTTGCTCTCTCCCAGTTTTTCCTCCCATCCCTCCCCACAAGTTGTATAGTTCATTTTCAATGTAGTATCCAGTAAGTGCCACTGCTACATCTGTTTACCCTCTGTTCCTCCATTTCTGGGCCTGTTCTTATACTTCCAAAGACATATAAATGAACAAGCAAGACAAAAAGAAAAGAAAATTAAAACAGTAACAAAGAAAAAAATCTTGTTTCCATTTCCTGGGGTTTATTTTGATAAATATTATTTTGTATGATCAGGTGCACATAGGCATATTGCCTTTCTGTTCCTCTCCTAAGAATATCCTCTTTTGGTCTCACTGTGGGTGAATGCCTAGAGTCTTGTATAAATTTATCATGTCCCAATATATTTTAGATCTAGCTCCTACAAATGAGAGGTAACAAGTGCTGTTTGTCTCTCTGAGTTTGGCTTGCATCATTTAACATGATTTGTTTCCCTGAAAATGGCATCATATTTTTTTCTAATGACTGTGAAAAAATCCATTGTGAATAGATACAACATTGTTTGGATCCATTCATCTCCTGTAGGACATCCGGGCTGTTTCCACAACTTGGCTATTGTGAATAGTGCAGCAATGAACATGGATGTGCAAGTGTCTCTATGATATCCTGGCAGGACTCTTTATCAAGTACTCACCATGTGAGTTAAGACTGTGTAGAATGTCTCAGAAAGCCAGGGTGATTCTGGAAGTCTAGAACATTCTCAGGTATACAATATTATTCAACTGGAAGAATCCTTGAGTGTGAGGCCTTTTTAAAGAGGCAGAGAAGCATGAACACTGAGACTTTCCTGACTCTTCCAGAAGTATTTAGAGGAAGATCTTGATATTCCTATAGACTTTCCATTGTTATGAGCCTATTGGAAAATTCTGAATAGAAAATGCTGCCCTTGGGTACCAGTGGCTCATTCCTATAACCCTAGCTATTCAAGAGGCTGAGATCTGAAGATGAAGGCTCAAAGCTAGTTAGGGCGGAAATGTCTATGAGACTCTTATCTCCAGTGAACCAGCAAAAAGTCAGAATTGGGATATAGCCCAGATGGTAGAGTGCCAGCCTTAAATGAAAAAGGCCCTTTAAGTGTGCAAGGCTTCCAGCACTGACAGAAATACACACACACACACACACACAATCAGCATCCCTTTCTCCACTTTCCAAGTGAACGTAATACACACGATGTCACATGTAATTACACCTCATCCCTTCCTGCAGTGATCAAGGCCATGTACTCAGCAACTTGGTGAAAAGTGAGACACAACTCCTAGAGACACAACATGAAGAATGTCACTCGATGAAGTTCAGCTGAAACTGTGTTTGTGTGTGTGTGTATGTGTTGAAAGTGTGTGTGTGTGTGTGTGTGTGTGTACACTGGAGCTGTGAGCTGACACAGTCTGAGAACTCTGAGGCCAAGCAACACATGATTGTGGTCTGTTTCTCACTCTGTCTTGGAAACATCTCCTTCACAAACAGTAGGAATATAAACATTGGCTAGAGTATAAATTTGGGTAGGTCAGTAGCAGATGGTCAAAATAATAAACACAGCTAATTCTAGTAATCCTTTTGTGCCTGACACTCTGCTAAATACATGACATAACATTATGCCTATCATTTCCACATAGTAGCAGTATCATTGGATATACTCTAAATGTTAAATAAATCAATGTTAACACATTTAGTGCCCATAACAACTCTATGTGGTCCGTACTCACGATGGCCTTATTTTTACAAATGTAAAACCTGAGTCTGGCACACACATCAGTCCCAGTTTTTCAGTTTGCTCAGGGCTCCATAGTCAGCAGCAGGCAGTCCAGACCCAGACCTACAATGTTACCCACCATACCATATACCCTCTGGTGGGTGGAGTTTATCCTCATAGTCCCCTATAATATAGTTCTGAGGTAGTGAGAGATCAGAAGAACTTCCCCAACTTTCCTCAGACCATGGAGCTATCAGTCTCCTTCCTCTCAAATAGCCCAACTCTGGAGTGATTAATTGAAGATAACTTTGAGGCAAAGAATGAAAACTCCCCTAAGTCTGCCTTTGTGCCTAACTTGGGTTAGGAATACGCTCACATAGTCCATAGACTGTCTGCTCAAATGAATGGGGTTGAGGAATAAGCATGGGAGTACTGGGCTATAGATTCCCACAGGCTTTAATGCCTCACACCCCTACTCTAAGTTCACGGATGGTGTCCATCATCAGCCAA
The DNA here is from genome assembly GCF_000151885.1 of Dipodomys ordii. Taxonomy (NCBI): domain Eukaryota; kingdom Metazoa; phylum Chordata; class Mammalia; order Rodentia; family Heteromyidae; genus Dipodomys; species Dipodomys ordii. Next base: position 10,145,784 of record NW_012267235.1, read on the forward strand.
GGTGAGAATTGATACACCATTAAAATAGTTGACACATCCAGGGCTCGCTTGCCTTCTTTTGTTCCTCTTAAGAAACAAAGAGCAAAGGAGGATGAGGATGAGACAGTAAATGTTTGCCTGGACACCCCTGAATGGACATGACCTAAAATTTAGGTCCCTGAGCTATGAGACAATATTTCATCAAACTTCAGGGAGACCTCTGAAGAAGTTTCTCTTCCTTGGAGGAGAGGATTGTCAAGAGATGAGATCAAAGGCTCAGAATCCATTTGAATCTGCATGAAAGGATCCCACCACAGGATAATGTTTACACACACAGGAGATGATTTGAAAGGTTTGGAGAACTTTGGAGTCAGATCTCTGACTGTATAGACTTTGGAACAAATCCTTGAGATCTTGGTATGTTTGGTCCAGAGTCACAAGACCCAATGATTTCTGTTTTGTTGTGTTATTGTCATTGTGTTTGTTTGGTTTGGGGTGCTTTGTTGATTTTTTTGCAGGGGAGGGGATTGGTGCCTATCTCGGGACTTGAACTTAGAGCCTAGGAACTGTCTCTGAGCCTTTGCCCACAAGGCTAGATCTTTACCCCTGGAGCCACAGCTCTACTTTTGGCTTTTTGGCTATTAATTGGAGATAAGAATCTCATGGACTTTCCTGCCCAGGATGGCTTTAAACTACAAACCTCTGATCTCAGCCTCCTGAGGAGCTAGAATTATAGGCATGAGCTGCCAGCATCTGGCTTCTGTTTTTATTTTTATGTTTATTTCTTTTTATGCCAGTACCGAGGATTGAACTCAGGGCCTCGTTCGTACTGGCAATTTGGCTCTCAGCTGACACTCTACCACTTGAACTACACTTCTACTTCCAGATTTGGAGTGATTAATTGAAGATAAGAGTCGCAAGGACTTTTCTGCACTGGCTGCTTTTGAACCTATTGATCCGCCTACCTCAGCTTTGTGATGAACTAAGATTGAGTGCTCAGCTGGCTTCTCTATTTTTAAATCTGATTGAAGATGAATTTTTAGGATCTTCAGTTGAAAGATCTTGACTTATGAGCAAGGAACTTATATTGTGCAAGCCCAGGGACACCATTTGCATTGAAATCTGTGTAGAGGGAAGTCCCTGTCTTTGGAAGTGGAATGCTAGTCCTAAGAAGGTGGGTTACCCATTCCTTATCCATCAACAAGAAGCACGTTTCCCACTAACTCCCCCCTTGGTTCCTTTTATCTCGTTAGCCACTTTCATTCATCTCTTCTTACTACCCTGTCCTGAATGAAGGCACCATTGTCCTGTTTTCCTTTCCTTGCTTCTTCTAACCGCCAGCCTTTACTATTTTCCATTCTTATTTCACATTTTCTATGGTCTCCTATAAGTGAAACCTAACTGAAAGAATCCACTCCTTAATCCTGGCCAGCTCCATCACTTAATTGAGGCCTTCTCAGTAATCTTCCAAATGTTTATCCAGCTATTTTTGCTTTCTATTTCCCTCATACTGGCCCAACTGGACCATTTATCATCCTCCAAATATGTTCATCTAGGATGTATTTCAGCACCTCTGCATGTGATGCTCTCCTTGCCTGAAGCTTCATGACCCCTTCATCTTCCACTATCGAAATCTCATGTTTCCTGCAAATCCCAATTCAGACCCTAATGATGGTTTTAGTTCAATATGATTACAAGAAACAGATCCCTTCAGCCAGAAGAGCTGATTTTGTTAGATAGGAATTGCAGGGCTGACCCTCAAAATTAGATGCACAAAATACAGCCCGATCTCATATGAAAGTGAATATGGTAGAACTGGAAGATTGGGGGTGGAAATTTCCCTCTCTCTCCTCTGGGACCCCAATCTCACCAGTTTGTTTCTCTCCTCCTTCATCCCTTATCATTCTACCTCTGTCTGTATCAGCTTTCTGTATTTTGTAGATGTCTGATGGTTTATCCGCCCAACCAGTTCCTACACTCAATGGAAACTGAGTACATTCAAGTTACACCCTAGTGTTTGAATTTCTTGGAAAGAGAAAGGAATTAGCTAAGCCTAGCCAGGCTAGTGCATTGACCTCACCTGAGTCTAATGTCCACATCCTGAGTAGTCAACTATGGGAGAAGGCACATAATTTCAGGACACTCCTATGAGGAATGTGAGAGGATCTGACTCTAAAGCAAGAACCTAGAAGACATGATTAGTGGCATCTCTTATCCATCAATCTTCTACTATAGAGTGATCTAAACAGTCAAATCTCCTACTCCTTTTAGCCTTTATCTTATACTGAATTAAATTCTTCTATTGAGGGACAGTGAACACAATTATTTTGTCCATATCTTACAGAAGGACCGCCGTTGCAGTGGTGTTTCTAAGAAAGCAGACTGACTGAGAGACATCGTTATAATGCAGGATTACTACTTGAAGAATGCCCATGCATGTCCATCTTATCAAGATCTGTGGAGAGGAAAAGGAAGCATTGGACTGAAGAAAACAAATGGCTGCAATAAAGACAAATCACAGCCTCTTCCTGTACCACGCGGACTTCTGTAGTACTCTGGCAGTGCCCCAGTTAGGCTAAGATAGTGAGACCATTATGCCTTGTAGCTGTCAGTTGCTAAACATGAGCTTTCCTGTGGAAGAACATGTGTCTGTGATGAGGAGCCCTCCCTGTGGTTGACAGCATCCTGGAGAAGCTGACAGTGGAGGCACATCCAACAGCTGCAGCCACACGTCTTTAATTGGAGCGGGGGGGGGGGGCTCTGAAGGACATACATGATTACAAAGTCAACTGCCATCCATATAATGCCAACTGGTATACCTTACACAATGCACAGACTTGCCTTGCTGACTACTTCCGAACAGACACACAGACACAGAGAATGATTTGAAAGGCAGATTAGATGAGTGGTTGTACACCAATAAGTTATTTTTCTAGAGCTCCTTCTAGAAAAAAAGATTTAAAAAAAAACTTCCAAGTTTAGAAATTAGTGATGTGTGAAAATTGCTTATTGTGCTATTTATTGTGACTTGGAGTAATTTATTGCACATCTCTGTTACTTCCCTTCTCTTTTCACAAAATGCAAATCTACTTAATGCCAAATGTGTCCCACCGTGTGGTACAGAGGAGGAACACAAGTGGAGATCCCCGCCCCAGGCTTGTGAGTCAGCCTCTCAACCCAGACAACCAAGCTCTCTGCTCAGATGTCTTTCTCAGCACTCTTGTTAATAGAGGGCTCTGGTCCACTCTCTAGTGAACAAATCCAGAGAAGTTGGCTGGAGTTCATTGGTTGAGGAAACCCAGGCATCCCAGTTTCCTGAAAAGGTCCAAGAAGCAACTCAGACTCTGATTGGTTCTTCTGTGGCCACGCCTTCCTCCATTCAGAGGGAGGAGCCTGGAATTAGGATTTTTTGGAGTGTGAGTGGCAAAATAATTCATCTCACCTGAATATAGAATGTAGATCTTGCTTGGGCTAGCTGTTAGTATTCTGGAAGGTTCTTGTTTGTTGTTATTGTGCTTTTGCCAGTATCAGAGTTTGAACTCAGATATTCATGCTTGTTCGGCTAAATGTCTTGGTTCTTACTCTACGACTTGAGATATTCCTCTACTACAGCTTTGTGCTAATTATTTTGTATATGGAATCTCATAGTCTAGTCTGTCTAGGCTGGCTTTAAACCTTATGGACCTTGTACAAATGTGCACAAATCCTTCTTGCTGGCAAGAAAATGTGAGTTTGCTAGAGCTGACAGAAGGGTTTGGACTACATCCCATCTGTAGAGGATAAGGGAGAACTCAAGACTCTTTGCCTCATCTTTGCAAATAGATTTCTACTCATTTTCCCTGTGTCTCAGTCCCCTTTATGCTGCTATAACATAACATCACATGCTGGGTAAGTTATAAAAAAAGAAGTGTAGTCGGGCGCTGGTGGCTCACGCCTGTAATCCTAGCTACTCAGGAGGCTGAGATCTGAGGATCGCGGTTCAAAGCCAGCCCCGGGCAGGAAAGACCGTGAGACTCCTATCTCCAATAAACCACCAAAAAACCGGAAGTTGCTCTGTGGCTCAAGTGGTAGAGTGCTCGCCTTGAGCTGAAGAGCTGAGGGACAGCGCCCAGGCCCAGAGTTCAAGCCCCATGACCAACAACAACAACAACAAAAAAAAAAAAACCAGAAGTGTATTAGCTCACAAAACTGAAGGCTGACTAGTTCAACTGACTAGTACTGGGATCTGGAAGGTCTGTCTTGTCATCCTTGTCTTCTTCTGGAAGGTCTGTCTTGACCTCCTCTTCCCCTCCTCCTCTTCCTCCCCTTCCTCCTCCTCCTCTTGCTCTTCCTCCCCTTCCTCCTCCTCCTCCTCTTCCTCTTCCTTCTCCTTCTCCTTCTGCTGTTGCTAGTGGTCCTAGGGCTTGAACTCAGGACCTGGGTATTATCCCTGAGCTCTTTTGCTCAAGGCTAGTACTCTACCACTTGAGCCACAGAGCCACTTCCAGGATTTGGGGGGAGTTCATTGGAGATAAGAGTCTTACAGATTTTCCTGCCTGCTGGATTTGAACCACAATTACAAGTGTAAGCCACTAGGCCTGGTGAGGTCTTTCGTGTTATGTTATCACATGGTTGAAGGCATGATGTGGTCTAAAGGCAGAGAGAAAGAATGGGCAAAGCCTTTCAAGAGCTACCAGACCAACTCTTCTGATAATATCATTAGTGAAGTACTCCTTAAAGGTCCCACCACCCAATGCTATCAAAATAGCAACTAAAATTCAATGTGAGTTTGTGAGGGGACAAATATTCAAACCATAGTATCCAATAAACCACAGATGCCAGCAGGCAAAGGGCTGGCCATAGTCATCAATTAGTGGGCTGCAGGAAAATTCCCTTCCCAGGTGGAGTGCAGTGCAGATCTTCCAAACAAACATTTAAGTATGAACACAGAAGAGGAGCAAGGGAGACTAAGAAACCTAATCTTCTAGGACAGGGACTTGAACCTGAGAGCAACACCACAGAGATTGGCACATAACTCCATATAGGCAGTCTCTTGTCCCAGAAACTCCCTGCCTGGTATGAAATAGACCTAGCATTTCTGCCTCTCTGGGCTCAGGGGATCAGGATATTTTTCCAACAAGAGTGAATGTGGAAGCAATTTGTGAATTCAAAAGAACTATGCAATAGCCAACACTATTAATTTCTCTTTTTCTCCTCAAAGGGGAACTTAAGTCATTATGACATTTATGTTTCAGCAACTTTCAGTCTCTGGTGCTCATTTGCTTGTGTTCTTATCTCATTGGAGAATAGAAATCAGTCCACTCACTCACTGTGGACACACTCTTCATTAATAGGTTTGTAAATATTTTGAAAACAGATGCTAACTCAATTTCAAAGCATTTCTTTACAAACTCTTTATAAGACTACATTTTTTGACAACTGCAGCATTTGAGACAGAGAGAAGAAAAGAAAGGAGGGGAGGGAAGGAGGGAAGAGAGAAGGGAAGGGAGAAAAGAATGAAGAAAGGTGACAAGGAAGGAGGGAAGGAAAGAGAAAGAAAGAAAGAAGTGAGGGAGGGAAAGGAAGGAAGGAAAGAGAAAGAAAGAAAGAAAGAAAGAAAGAAAGAAAGAGGAAGGAAGAAAGGAAGGAAGGAAGGAAGGAAGGAAGGAAGGAAGGAAGGAAGGAAGGAAGGAAGGAAGAAAGGAAGGAAAGAGCAAGGAAGGAAGGGAGGGAGGGAAATTTTTCAATATATCATCAGGGTGAAATCTTTGATTATCAATTTCATACTAGGATACATTTTTCAAACTATCTCCTATATGTAGAAAAATAGGATTCTGGCACTCTCAAAAAAGGTGTATAGTTTTTCTCCACAAAATAACTCATATCATCTTCTAGGAACTCCACTGCTCTGGTGAGTTCAAGGATGTCCATAGGGCCCTGCTCTGTGCCAGTCCTGCACCTGTCAATTCAACCCACATACTTCTGAGTTCACCATCTCACCAGTTCCCTGGAAAAGCACCTGGGAAGGATTAAGTTTCCATGAATTCTCTAAGATAGCAGAGCTTATCAGAAGATAGGTAGACAGAAATAGTTAGCAGCCCTTCCCTTCTTGATTTATGTATCTACTATGCATCATGTGCAAGAAATCTTATAATCATTACACCCATCACACCATTTCTATTTTATTTCTGTGGGTCCTGGGGCTTGAACTCTGGACCTGGATGCTGTCAATGAGCTTTTATGCTCCAGGCTAGCACTCTACCATTTAAGCTACAGCTCTACTTTCAGCTTTTGGGTGATTAATTGAGATAAGAATCTCACAGACTTTCCTGTCTGGGCTGGCTTTGAACCTTGCTCCTTCAGATCTCAGCTTCCTGAGTAACTAGGGTTACAGGTATGAGCCATCAATACCCATCCACACTACTGCTTAATGCTCTACTTGAAGGTTTTAGGGGCCCACAGTCAGGCTGATAACCATTAACTCAGTTCATAGAGCCTATATTTTTTAATGTAGTTTACAATTGCAGTCCAAACCTAATTCTTGGAATAAACAATGAATAAAGTCCTTGGTTTGAAAGTGTGAGGCCCCTAATTTCCTCCAGAAAAAAAAATAGAAGCCTGATGCTCAGCCTTCTTCATTCAGTGGTTAACTTGTGCACATAATTATGAAAAGGGTGAGTCATATAGTTTGTGAAAATCTTCAAGGACATCACCAATTTTCTTTGTGCTGCCCTTTCAAGTTTATTAATATTGCATCATTCTCTGTGAAGTCTTTCCATGAGAGCACCCCTGTTTATTTTCATTTCTTTGATTGTGAACGGGTTTAAATCTTTGCTATCCTCATTTGTCAAAGGTTTTGCTTGATCTCAGCCCTTCTTGGTTGACTTGAGAAACTCCTGGCTGGTTCTCAAGACCTGCAAATTTTATTTATTTGTTTAGTTAGTTAATTGGTTGGTTAGTTAGTTATGGTGGTCCTGGGACTTGAACTCAAAGCCAGGGCACTGTGTCTGAACATTTTTTTTACTCAAGGCTGGCACTCAACCATTTCAGCCATACCTCTGCTTTGGGGTGGTTAATTGGTTAATTGGAGGTAAGAGTCTCTCAGATTTGTCTGCCCAGGCTGGCTTTGAACCTTGATTCTCAGATCTCTGCTTCCTAGTAGCTAGGATTACAGGTATGAGTCACCAAGGCCTGGCACAAGTTTACTTTAATCCCTTGTTTTTTACTTGACTATACTATTTGTGGTGAGTATCCCAACCTCTGGGAAGACAGGATCCAGGGAATCATATAGGTTTGTACTTAAAGTTAAAGTGAGAATGGTGTTAACATGAAGATTAGATTTGGGCAGGGTTAGTAAATTGGTATATTTATAATATAGCACACTGCTCTTTTCTGGACTCTACATGTAGGAACTCGAGTGATATATTCTAAGATAATAAATGGAACAATTGCTTTGTCAATTAGCTGCTGTTTTTATAGAAATGAACCCACAGTTAGACCATGCCTCCCATTCTGGTCCCAGAAGTAGAAAAGTGGCCCTTTTTGGTTAGTTCTAGGAAGCTGTCTTATGGTTTATACTGTGAGGAAATATACATAGGAACCAAAAACATAAAGAAATAAAATTTAAAAAGAAGAGAGTGGTTATGTAAAGAAAACAAAGCAAAATGAAGGCTTCTTTGGACTAGGGCTGGTGGCTCATGCCTGTAATCTTAGCTATTCAATCTGAGGATCACAGTTCAAAGCCAGCCTGGGGCAGAAAAGTCCATGAGACTCTTATCTCCAATCAACTAGTAAGTAACTGGAAGTGGGGGTATAGCTCAAGTGATAGAGAATTAATTTTTTAAAAAATGAGAGCAGGAGACCCTAAATTCAAGCCCAAGCCCAAATACAAGAAAGAAAGAAAGAAAGAAAGAAAGAGGAAGGGAAGGGAAAAAGAAAGGGAAGGAAGGAAGGAAGGAAGGAAGGAAGGAAGGAAGGAAGGAGAGACAGGAGAACCTCTCTATAAATAAAGCACAAATGATACAGTGATCCATACAAGTTTGTGCCAGGAGTGGCACACACACACACACACACACACACACACACACACACAAAATAGATATAAAATGGGGAAGTCTCTAGAAATAAATAACATCGCACATCATTCTATTTCCCTGGGCATCCTAGGATTTGGCTCAGTGCTAGAACTGGTTCTTCTCAGCCTTGTGTTCCCACTATGTATCTTGCAGGAGATTAACCTGAGCTTACTCATGCAGGAAGGCCTGGAACTTTTTGGTACATGGAGCTCCCACCTGACGCCTCCAGTCAGCAAACTCAGAAGAGGGTGCAGAAGAGGGAGAAGTTGGGGAATCAGAAGGCCTTGGCCACCTCCTTCCTCATGATGGGTGTGGAACCTCAATCTTCATATCTGAGCCTCCTGAGCAGATTGCATTACAAGCGTGAGGCACTGGTACCTATCAGCAACCTTCAATTTATGTAACATGGCACAAAAAATCACTTCGACAAATGAGAAGACTGAATAAAACATGGAACTTGTTAAATGAGTGCCTTATGGCTAAATGTTTTTGATTAGTGTAAATTAATTGCATAAAGGGATTTCACTGTGATATTTCCATACATTTGTGCAATGTGCTTTGATCACATCCACCCCTTCTATTGTACTAACATGGTCCTAAATTATTCTAATATACTATATTAATATTTTATAGAGATTAACTAAGGTTATTTTTTAATGAGACCCAAGCTTTGCAGTACTCTGGGGGTTAAATCTGGAAGATTTTGAGTTTGAGGTCAACCTGCATCACATTGTAAGGCCCTAACTAAACCAACCAACAACAACAAAAAAGGCCTAAACTAGTCAAAAAGAGAGTTTATTATTTAACAGTACTAAATAACAAGTTAAGACTCTCTATAGGGAAAGGCTAAAATGCTATGAATAACTGTGGCTCAGCTGTGGTATCTCCCACCTATAATCGCAACTACTTAGGAGGCTGAGTTAGGATGAGCTCAGTCTGACAGATGGGCATCTCAGAGAAAATCAGGCAGGATAGGTTAGGGATCCTGAGGCATGGTAACCAGCAGCCAGAATTCAGAAACAAGAAATGTATTTAGAAACATAGAAGCACTATCTTCTTTGCTTCTAAATACATCATTTCCAAATCTCAAAGATGAACATTTGTTTTGTGGCAGAAAGTATTCTTTCCTAAAGGTGATAGCCAAAACTCTGAGTGCCAGTAATAAAAGTGTAACACCAAGAGTGATTAAGAGCGAAGATAAAAACTTACCTTAAAACAACCTTTAAGCAGACCCTGCCTTTATCAAGTTAGATATAGATAGGTAGATAATAGATAACATAAAGATAGATACATACATAGATACATACATAGATACATAGATGATGGATAATATAGATAAATCCCTGATGTCTAAGTGCTCAGTGTCTCTCCCTTTCAGAGACTGTTAGAGTGTGCCTCTGCTTTTCTTTCTGCTTGCCTGCCTGTCTGCCTGCCTGCGTGTCTGCTTGTCTGTTGCTTGCTCAATAAAGCTTGGCCGAGTTTTCTTACCATTGTGACTTGTCCACAAATTCTTATTCTGTGAAAGAAGTCAAAGACCTTAAATGGAGTTCCTACTATTTAAAAGGAAACTTCACAAACTCTCACCTGGACCAAGTGACAAAATGACTAAAATAAAAAGGGCTAGAGGCCTGGCTAGTAGCCAAAGACTTGAGTTCAAGCCCTGGAACCATAAAAACAAACAAAAAGCAATGGTCCATAAACCCAATTCCTACCTAAGAGGCTCTAGGTCTGCATCTCTGCAAGGTATCCAAGGCTCTTCCTGACATCTCCCCACACAAGTCTACATCCAGCTATAGAGTCTAAAAGTCCTTCCTCCCCCAGCCCATCTGCCTGTCTTCAGCTACTTCCTTCTCTCCCATCCACCCTCATCCCTGCACTCCGGATACTTAAACAGCCACATGAGATGGCTCTGGCTCCAGACTCCTCCACATCTAATCCATTTGCCACACTGCAGCCAGAGGAGCTTTCTAAACAGAACACAATCAAGTTCCCTTCCTGCCTGAAAGCCCTTCCCCAGCTCCCCTCTGCCCTCGGGGGTAAAGTCCCAACTCCTAGCAAGATGTAAAAGGCCTGCCATTGTTTGTCTCCTACTTATTCTTGCTGGCTTTAAACACACAGACACACTCACACACTTACAATATAGCAGATTGATTCCACATATAAGCATACATGAGTACACACATTCCTACTTGCAGTTAAGCACCTGGAAAAGGTAACAGTTATCGATGTACAATCACATAGCTTGAACAAACACAACGTTCACTGTCGTTTCAACATATTTATTCACAGAAGTTTAGACACCATCTTAAAGAAATAAATCACTTACAGATGACAGAGTGAAACATCCTGTGCCCTAGCTACAGACGCTACCCTTCACAAACACAGACTAATAGCTAGAATTGAGCTCAAATTTTTTGTCATAAGCCAATTCAATTAGCCCCGCATCTCTTAGTGGCTGGTGCCCTTCTCCTACAAGTGTAGGAGAATTATGTAATATTGGTCCACTGATCAATCTGTCTCTGGCTCTATCTGTATCGGTATTTTTCTGTCTGTCCATCTGACTTTCCCTTTCTAACTCTCTACACACACACACCACACACACACACACACACACACACACACACACAGCAACATAGTTTCTATTACTATAGATTTAAAATATACCCATTATCTTTCTTTGACAAGTGCTATTATTTTTTTCTTACTCTAAAGAATAATAGAATCTGGCCATCAGTATAAGTTCTTTTCTGCGAGAATGTCACCAGATGCAGGGGAAATTACTGAAATTTTCCTTTACATGTAGGAATGCTTCATTTAGGGTCGTTGACTTCAATAACAGAATAAGAATTTCTAGACAAGTCATGATAGTAAGAAAACTTGGCAGAGCTTTCCTAAGTAAACAAGCAGGCAAGCAGACAAATAGACCAGCAGAAGAACAGGGGCACTCTAACAGAACAGGCACACTCTAACAGAGTGTGGGTGCTCTCAGAGGGAGATAGGGACACAGAGAGACAAACATGCAGAGATACACATACACACAGACCCAGAGAGAGACACACACAGTTCCTTGGGCTGTTGGATATTTATTTATGGGGTAAAGGCAGGAGTCTGGCTTCAAAGTTATGCAAAGATAGATGTTTTGTCTTTGCTCTAATAACACTTGGTGTTACTTTCTGAGTTTACAGGTAAGAATGCATCCTGCCATAAAACAGGCATTTATCTTCAAGATAAGGAGGCACCTTGTTATCTGCTTTTGGGGAAGCTGTTGGCTTAAGCTTGGGGAAGCATTTTTCTCAGGAAGAAATGTATCCTTTTGTGTCTCTCTGAAGCAAAACGGCACTTCTATGTTATTAAATACCATATTTCTGAGTTGCTTCCACCAGGCCTCAGTTTTCTTAAGTTATCCTATTTCATTTTCCCATAAATGATTTTGGCCCCTTAAGGAAAGCACATGAAGGAATATCTCCTGTATTTGTTGTAAGCTGACCATACCTAATTTTCCCTTCATCCATCCAGCTTCAAGAAGGCTATAGGTAAGTTGGGTACCAGTGGCTCACATCTGAAATCCTAGCTACTCAGGTCTGAGGATTGTGGCTCAAAGCCAGCCTGGACAGGAAAGTCCATGAGACTCTTATCTCCAATAAACCACCAGAAAACTAGAAGTGGGGCTATGGCTCAAGTGGTAGAGTGTTCACCTTGAGCTGAAGAGCTCAGGGAGGGCACCCAGACCCAGAGTTCAAGCCCCACAACCAAAAAACAAGGAAACAAAAGCTGTAGATATATTCAATCTTTTATTTTCTTGAACAAAATAATTGTATATGTTTTATATATAAATATATGCACATATATGTATATATTCATTTACATGACTACATTAATGTACAATGTTAACAATTGTATTATGCTAACACAAAAGTGTTTAATACATATATATTTATTGGAATTACTGGTATGTCTAAACTTTTCTGGCTTGTATTTCTAAATTACTTTCTAAATGATCATTTTCTACTTATTTTCCTCCTTCGTTTTCTATTTAATGATATATACATATTTCCTGGTTTTGTTTTTCCAGTTTATTTACAATTTATCTAGTATTTGTTATGTCTTAGTTATCCTTCTAACTTTAGCAAATATATTCAAGAGAGGACCACCTAACCTGACTTTTCTAAACAGCACAAAGAGTTTAGATTTTCAATGTCATCTTTCTCTTTCCGATGGTTTTGTTGCTGTTTATAATCCTTGTTCTTCTAATTAATGCCAGATGGCTTTTTGAAAACTTTATCTGGTTTGTAATTGTCTTAGTCAGTGGTCATTTCTTATACAGTCAGGTGGCCCCCTGCAAAAGTATTTCACATACTTCTCCCACAATGAATGTAGGCCTACTTTATATTAAAATCTCAGTTAACATATCATTCACAGAAATTCAGAACATCTATTCATGTTCAGTTCAATGTTTGAATTTCTTTAAAAAGCATGTTCTGTTTCCTAATAATCCACTGAGATCCTCAGACACAGACTACTGACATATTTCCCACCAAATAGAGCTTTTCATTTTCATGAACTTGGAAGTCCTTTGAGGACCCCAACTATACAAACAGGAACCTGGATATAGCTTCTCACCTCCTCTGGGCCAGAGCCACATAGTCTTTCTCTCCAGCCCTAGTAAAACCTTACACCCAGCTCACCATTTGTACCCAGTTCTGATGGCCAACAAAGATGCCAGAGGCTTGCAAAGGGTAAGAAGAGTATTATTTCTGGCATAGAAAGGCTTCTATTTACTTCTCTTACTGAATTCCATATGTAGCTTTCACTTCCTGTTTCCTCTCTTGTCTAATAAGAGAGGAGAATACACATTAGCTGAGTGCCAGGAAAACCAGATTCCAAGTGCACTTTTCAGACTGTGCTTCTTCTTCTCTGTCCTTCCTCCCTCCCCACTCTCAACTTCCACCTCAACCATTTTGAATCAGGATAGCTTAAGGAAACTGAGGCCTGGTGTAGGCAACTCAGAAATATGGTATTTAGAAACTTAGAAATGCTATCTTTGCTTCAGAGAGTGACAACTGAATGCATTCTTTCCTGAGGGATGCATTTCTCACCCTAAGATTCACAACTGCCTGATGCCCCCAAATGCGGATAGCAGGGTGTCTCCTTGTTTCAAGGATAAGGATCTGTTTTATGGCAGGATGCATTCTTACCTGGAAACTCAGAGAATAACACCAGGTGTGGTTAGAGCAAAGACAAAGCACCTAGCTTTGCATAACTTAAAGTCAGACCCCCTGCCTTTACCCTATAAATGCCCAACAGTCCAAGCTGTGTGTCTCTCTGGCTGTCTCCTTGTCTGTGTCTATCTATGTCTGTGTCCCTATGAGAGCACCCACACTCAGCTAGAGTGTGCCCCTGCCCTTCTGTTTGTCTGCTTCCTTGCTTGTTTACTTAATAAAGCTCTGTCAAGATTTCTTACCATTGTGACTTGTCCAGAAATTCTTATTCTGTGATCAAAGTCAAGGACCCTAAGTGAAGAGTTCCTATATTTGAAGGGGAGCTTCACTAAACCTCACCTCTGTCCAGTGACTATTTTATACTTATTCTCCTGACTAACAAGCCTTCTCTTAGGAGCTCAGTGCAGATAAAAGCAGAGATGATCTTATTTGTGATCATTCAGGTAAATGCCCAAAAGTAGGATTGCTGGGATATAGGGGAGTTCTATGTGGAGTCTTTTGAGGATCCTCCATACTACTTTCCAAAGTGATTGAACAAGTTTACACTCCTACCAACAATACAGTAGGGCCACATCCCCTCCAGCATCTGTTGTTATTAGAGTTCTTGGTTTATGCCATTCTAACTGGATGAGGTGGTACCTCAATGTTGTTTTGATTTGCATTTCTTTTATGGCTAGAGAGATTAAGCATTTCTTCATGTGTCTATTGGCCATCCTTCTTTCCTCTTCAGAGAAGTTTCTCTGTTAGTCTTTAGCCCTCTTATTTATTGGGCAGTTGTTTCTTTGAGGATTTGTTGTTGGGAGATTTAATTTTTTGAGTTCCAGGTATATTTTAAATATGAGACCCTTGTCCACTGTATGACTAGTGAAGATCTTCTCCCAATCTGTGTCCTTTGCCATGCAGTAGCGCTGCAACTTCATGCAATCCCATTTGTCCAACCTTTCTTTGATTTGTTCTGTTTCTGGGTCTCTATTAAGAAACTTATAGCCTGTGCCAAGGAGTCCTAGGGTTTCTCCTATTCCGTCCTATAATCGAAGATTAGATGGCTATAGATCTGTGGGTTCGTTTCTGGGTTTTCAATTCTATTCCATTGGTCCTGGGGTCTCTTCTTATGCCAGTACCAAGCTGTTTTGATTACTATGGCTTTGTAGTAGAGTTTGAAATTTGGTATTGATATTCTTCCAGCACTGTTCTTTCTGTTAAGGATAATTTTTGCTATTTGGGATCTTTTATTGTTCCATATGAATTTTTGGATTGCCTCTTCTATTTCCTTGAAGAATGAGGTTGGAATAGGTATCTCATTGAATTTGTAGATAGCCTTGGGAAGTATTGCCATTTTCACGATGTTGATTCTTCCAATCCAGGAGCATGGGAGGTTTTTCTACTTTCTAAGTTCTGTTTTGATTTCTTTTTTCAGGTTTTTAAAGTTTTCATCATAGAGGTCCTTCACTTCTTTGGTTAATTCCTAGGTATTTTTTTTGTGAGGTTATTACAAATGGAGTTGCTTTCCTGATTTCAGCCGTGCTCTTCTCATTGTTTGCATACAGATTTTTGAGGGTTAATTTTATACCCTGATACTTTGCCAAAGTTTTGAATCAGCTCAAGTAATTTGGGAGTGGAGTCCGTGGTATTCTTTAAATACAAGATCATGTTATCTGCAAAGAGGGAGAGTTTTACTTCATCTTTCCCTATTTGGATCCCTTTGATGTTTGCTTCATCTTATTGCTGTAGCTAGGCATCCTAATACTAAATTGAAGAGAAGTGGAGAGAGTGGACATCTTTGTCTCATTCCTGAGTTTAGCAGAAATGGCTTTATTTTTTCACCAGTAAGTTAATGCTGGCTAAATGTTTGTCATATACAGCCTTTATTGTATTGAAGAATGTTTCATGGATTCCTAATTTTTCCAAAGCCTTTATCATAAAGGGAGTGTTGGATCTTGTCAAATGCCTTTTCTGCATCTATTGAGATAACCATGTGGTTCTTATCCTTGCTCTTGTTGATGTGATGAATTATATTAATTGATTTCCATACATTGAACCAGCTTTGCATCCCTGAAATGAATTCTGTTTGATTGTAGTGTATGATTTTTTGGATGAATTGTTGAAGTTGATTGGCCAAAATTTTGTTGAGAAGTTTTGCATCAATGTTCATCAAAGAAATGGGTCTATAGCTCTCGTTCTTTGATGAGTCCCTGCCTGGTTTTGGGATGAAGGTTACGATGGCTTCATAGAAAGAGTTCAGTAGTGAACTTTCTCTCAATTTCATTGAAGAGTTAGAGGAGTATTGGTGTGAGCTCTGTTTTGGGGGCCTTGTAGAATTCCACTGTAAATCCATCTGGTCCTGGGCTTTTCTTAGATAGGAGGTCTCTTATTGCTATTTCTATTTCAATGCTTGATATGGGCCTGTTAAGTTGGTTTAACTCATCTTGGTTTAGTTTCAGCATATTGATATTTGCTAGGAAAAGGTCCATTTCTTCCAGGTTCTCATCCTTATTAACATAAAGGTTTGAGAAGTATTCCCTTATAATGTTCTGAATCTTGGTTGTTTCTGTGGTGATGTTTCCATTCTCATCTCTGAGTTTGTTTATTTGGGTGTGTTCTCTTCTTTTTCTGATAAGATTTGCTAAGGGTCTGTCAATTTTGTTAATTTTTTTGAAGAATCAGCTCTTTGTTTTGTTGATTCCTTCTATGGTTTTTTGGATTCTAATTCATTTAATTCTGATTTAATTGTAATTATTTCTTTTCATCTACTGGATTGGGGTTTAGCTTGCTGCTCTTTTTCAAGGTTCAGATGTCTCATTAAATTGTTGGTTTCATGCCTGGCGCCAGTGGCTCATGCCTGTAATCCTAGCTACTCAGGAGGCTGAGATCTGAGGATCATGGTTCAAAGCCAGCCCCAGGCAAGACAAGCCTGTGAAAAATCTTATCTCCAATAAACCACTAGAAAACCGGAAGTGGCGCTGTGGCTCAAGCGGTAGAGCACTTGCCTTGAGCTGAAGAGCTGAGGGATAGCGCCCAAGCCCAGAGTTCAAGCCCACGACTGACCAAAAAAAAAAAAAAAAAAGTTGTTGGTTTCAGATCTCTCCAATTTATTGATGTAGGAACTCAGAGCTATAACCTTGCCTCTGAGTAAAGCTACAGCACAACTATGTTTATTGCAGCATTATTTACCATAGTTAAGATATGGAACCAACCCAGATGTCCCTCAGTAGATGAATGGATCAAGAAAATGTGGTATATATACACAATGGAATTCTATGCCTCCATCAGAAAGAATGACATTGCCTCATTTGTTAGGAAATGGAAAGACTTGGAAAAAATTATATTAAGTGAAGTACGCCAGGCCCAAAGAAACATAGGTCCCATGGTTTCCCTTATTTGCAATAACTAGTATATATCTGAGACAAGCAGAAAATGTCAGATAAGATGATGTTAGGCATCATGAACCCCAAGATAAGTACACAAGTGGTTTTTTTCTTTCTTGCTATTGTGTCTAACGTAGTTATAAGGTGATTTTTTTTGTTGCTTTGTATGTCCCTCCCCCATGGTATAACCCCTGTTTTTACTGTATTTGATGTTGGTATAATTTGGAGAAGGAAAGGGGGAAGAGGAAAAACAAATTGTTTAAATGGGGATACAGGTAGACCCATTGCAACACTGAGATGTACAAGATGCTATGTCAAAAAACAAACTTTACAACTTTGGCATGTGTGTGTGTGTGTGTGTGTGTGTGTGTGTGTGTGTGTATGTGTGTGTGTATAGTCATGGAGATGGGAGGGCAGTGATGGTAAGGAAAAATCAAAGGAGGAGGCAACAATGCTTGATAAGAAATGTACTCATTACCTTGCTCATGTAATTGTAACCCCTCTGTATAGTATTTTCACAATAAAAAACTTATTTAAAAAAAAACAGAGAAGAGTAACAACTCTTCGGGGAAACTTGTTTATCTCATCAGCTTATTTTTTGGTGAATCTTCAACTATCTATTGTAGTAGGAAGACCTCTACTCAGGCAGGCAAGCCCACCTAGTCGTCCAGAGTGACAGAGCCCACCACAACAAAGTTGTTAACAAAGAAGCAACTTTATTGAGAAGGTTCCTACACTGATTGGTCAGGGCCGCAGCACAGGCTCAGGAGCTGATACTGTGATCCTGGATGGCCAGGAGCTGATACTGTGATCCTGGATGGCCGACAGACTAGGGTTATTAAAGGCAAAAATCATGTGGTCAAGCCTGGCCATGTGCATGTGACCAATGAGTTCGCAACACACAACACACACAAAGGATTGCATAGTCATGTTAGGCCACACGCAGTTGGCCAATGGAGTTACAGTTTGTCTTATACTAGTAGTTTAAACTATCAAATCATTTTGGTTTGAATTGGCGCGTGAATTTGGGGGACAAAAGGCGGGGTTTACAGTAAGTGGGTGGTATTGCCAGCTGAGCAAGATTACAACCTATCTGCTTTATTGGTCAGTCTTTAACTGAACAATCAAGGGTGAGTTAGGTGGTTAAGGAGAGGGGGACCAGATGCATTTTCTTCATTCTGGGAACTAGGCCTGTTGGAGCCAAGATGTGGCCCTGTGGTTAAGGTTGTTTTTCTAGTTTGAACATTGTTTAAAGGTTTTTAGTCACCACTCTTCAAAAATGGAGTCCCTAAAACAAAGGCAAAGCTCAAAATGGAATCATACCAGCTTGAGCCCCATCTCAGGGTCCACTTCATGTCAGTGATATTTTAGAAATGGAGAATCTTAGTTTGGAGTGATTCTGTGAAATCAAGCTTTAAAGATCCAACCAACCTGATGAAGTAACCAATTTTTATCTCCAGTTCAGCTTTGTTACCTTGTGATTAAAAGGAATAAATGATCACAAAGTAAAATCATCCTTCTCAAAGAGAAGAAAAGTACTGCTGATTAGGTGTAAATTTCTCAGGTTTTTTTTTTTTTTTTTTTTGGTCTCTCATGGGGCCTGAACTCTGGGCCTGGGCGCTGTCCCTCAGCTCTTCAGCTCAAGGCTAGCTCTCTACCACTTGAGCCACAGTGCCACTTCCAGCTTTTTCTGCTTATGTGGTGCTGAGGAATCAAACCCAGGGCCTCATGTATGCAAGGCAAGCACTCTACCACTGAGCCACCTTCCCAGCCCCTCAAATGTTCTTAATTTTCAGAGCCAGGTATTTTCTGGGTGTTTTAATTTAAGTTTTCTCAAAATATTTCCTCTTTAGTTCATTTTCTCTTGTTCTTTTTCTTTGGTCAGTCGTGGAGCTTGAACTCTGTCCCTGAGCTCTTTTGCTCAAGGATAGTGCTCTACCACTTTGAGCTACAGTTCCACTTCCAGTTTTCTGGTGGTTAATTAAAGGTAAGAGACTCATGGACTTGCCTGCCCAGGCTGGCTTTGAACCATGATCCTCAATCTCAGCCTCCTGAGTAGCTAGGATTGCAAGTGTGAGCCACTAGTGCCAGTTATTATTTATGTAGTTACTTTAAGAAGCAATCTCTAAAAGGCTCAAGCTGCAGGTAGCTTGGCTTCTTGAGGCAATATACATGGTCAGCCAGTTTTCTTTCAGTTAAAAAAAATCATTAAAATCTGTTCACCCAGTTATACTAATTTTGACTACCAAGTATAGATGAGATTGACAGATGTAGACAGTTGTTTCAGCTGCTGCTAAGCCTTGGTTATCTTAGAAGCAGAGGGAAAACAGACATAGGCTTCCTAAGAAACCTGAGGGGCATCCGTCTCATCATTTGCTTTCCAAAAAACACTAGAATAAATGAAATCACAAGCTTGGCCTTCATTGGCCAGGCTGGTATCTCTACATCCAGACAGGAAGAAACAAAAGTCAGTCGTTAACAACAGTTGTTGAGACAGAAACTTCTGAGCTTTCTTTAAACACTTGGATTTATAGCTTGTGATATTATGTGAACACCCACAACCCAAAGTATTTTTGTGAGTTGACCTGTAAAAAATAAGTCTATTTACCCTAGTCTATCTCTCATTATGCTCAGTGCCTAAAATTGAGCAAACAAAAGGGTAACTGAGGTCTCGGAGCTCTGGAAGTAACCATTGTCTTTGGTAAACCATGTTGTGTGTGTGTGTGTTTGTGTGTGTGTGTGTGTGTGTGTGTGTGTGTGTGTGTCTGAGAGAGAGAGACATTATTTTTTAATGAGAAAATGAAGGATTGTTTTCATTTTTAATTGCTGGGACTAATTAAGGCCTGGGGCTCTCGTGCAGGCCTGGGATCCTTGTGAGATTGTGTTTCCATACCCCGCCCCCTGCCTCACTTCACCTCAGCTGTGGGTAAACCGCCTGCCTTAACTTCCTGCTGTAATTAGGAGGGGCTTCTATGCTGATGAAATGCTTTATTACGGAAGCTAATTACAAAGACTCTACATGTTTTGCTGTGCCTTAGGAGAGATTTCTCTGGCCTTTGTGAGGGAAATTCTAAAGGTTGGTGTAGCTTCAACCCTTGAGGGGGATAATAGGAACTGACACACATCACAAGGCTGATCAGATGTTAATATATCCAAAAAATGGGCATATTTTAAATGCATACAAGGAAAAATCAAGCAAAAAAAAGCTGCTTTTTAAAGTGAGAATTGGAGAGGTAGATGGAGGAGAAATCAGTGCTACTCCCAGACAGAAGCAACACCTATCAGCAAACACCAGGGATTATCATAGCTTTCCTGCATGAATGGAGGGCCAAATGCTCTGGCAATGCAACAATTTTTAGTGTGAGATGATGTAGTAGAAGGTTCTAAGCCATTACCACACATTTTCCCCAGTCATATTCTGCTTGCTCATCTTTTCTTAGAATTCCATGTGATATTTATTGAATGGACAGAAAATGTTGGGATGGGAGGTGGAAAGATTAAACATGGAAAACTGGTGACAGGCTGCTGGAGGAAGTGGGGGGGGAGGGGGGAGGAGGAGGAGGGAAGGTGAGTGACAGGTTGCTCCTGAGAAAGACCCTACCAAAAACACCATCTGAGTCGACCATTCTTCCAGTGGACTGACCTAAAACCGCTCAGACTTGCAAAATAAGCTACCTGCTGTAAGTCCCCTGCTTACTAAAAGTTCCTTCCACTTTTACACCTCCCCTC
>NW_012267235.1:10166219-10205713 GCF_000151885.1 Dipodomys ordii
TAAAAGCTCTGTTGCAAAAGCTCTGCTGCAACTAAACTGGGTGCCACCTCTCTGATCTCTACCAGGGAATTTACCCGGGAGCATACCCCCAATAAACTTTCCTGTCAGTCTTTTTATTCCTCTCTGCATGGTCCTTTTCTTGCCTAAAATCTTACAGTGACTTTTTATGTTGATGAGGGCATTACTCATTTTAAAGCTTTTTTGTAAGAAAAATAAAGAAAACAACACATTTCTTAAAGATATGTTCATATTTATTTAGTTACATATATACATACATATAAACATGTCTCAAGACTATATCTAGAGGTAGAAATGACATGAAAGTGGGTAATACTAAAGGCTATTTAGGTTTTGTGATGCGCATACATGCATGTGTGTGCACAGGGTTGTAGCAAGCACTAAATCTAATTCAAATATGAAAACAATAATCTGCGAATATAGTGAGAGGTAGTAGTAGACATAGTAAATAGCTGGCAGAACCCAGCAGGTCTCTAACACTTACCAGGCATGGAGCAAGACTAAAGAAGAGTCCCCTAACCCTTGCCTCCTTACTTTTTGCACCTCGACTCCTATGAGCAGCTCTCCTTGGCCACCTCTTGATCCAAGAGGTAGGCACCACCTGAAGGACATTATAAACAAAGCTCCAGAAACAAGACAAATGTAAGCCCTAGAGGCAGACTCAAGACTGTTTGCACAGCTAACTTCCCAGCCTCAGGTACCTGGAACTTGGTGAGGTACAGCAGAAAGGAAAAAGTTAGGTGGACTTAACACTCTGTCCCTGGACTCTCCACTCTAGGAAGAGAGTCGTAGTAAAAGGAAGGACAAAGCAGGCCTGTTGTATCTCAGAATTCAGGGTAAGGTCCTCTGGGCCCATCTATCAGGAGTAACAGACATTCATTCATTTACTCATCAAGTGCATTTTGACTTTCTACAATGTCCTAGGAGGTAAGGCTGTGGTGTTGTCTTCTTAGCCAAGATAAAGTGGTGATTACTTTTGAAATAAACATACCAGAACTTATACAACTAGATGAATATAATGTCTTCTATTCCCATCAGGTAACTCTTGGGGAATTTTGCTTCAAAAATTTCTTAGGAATATGTGTGCATGCATGTGTGCATGTGTGTGTGTGTGTGTGTGTGTGTGTGTGTGATTCAAAGGTTTTTAAGATTTATGCATTATCTTTATAGATAAAGAAATTAAGTTAATAAATGGTAAATCTTCTGATTAAGGGAATTCTGTTATATTCTAGTGGTGATTGATCAGAAATTTCCAGCAAGATAAGGAACATCACAATTATTCATTTTAGTTTTCCGACCATGGAAATTTCATGACTGATCTAACGTTGTACACAAAACCTGTCATTCAGAGATAAGCCCACAAACTATTTTACAATTTTAGTTGAACTCCAAAGAAGAAGGAAGGAAGGAAGGAGGAAAGGAAGGAAGGAAGGAAGGAAGGAAGGAAGGAAGGAAGGAAGGAAGGAAGGAAGGGAAACATAAGCCTATAAATATTGATTATCTCTACTCTCTTAAAAAGTGTTTAGTAGCTGGGCACTGTTGGCTCACATCTGTAATCCTAGCTACTCAGGAAGCTGAGATCTGAGAATCATGCTTCAAAAACAGCCCTGTCAGGAAAGCCTCTCACAGGCTTATCTTCAATTAACTACCAGAAAACAGAAAAGTGGAATTGTGGTTCAAATAGCAG
This sequence comes from Dipodomys ordii, assembly GCF_000151885.1. Lineage (NCBI taxonomy): Eukaryota > Metazoa > Chordata > Mammalia > Rodentia > Heteromyidae > Dipodomys > Dipodomys ordii. The sequence goes on from NW_012267235.1 coordinate 10,167,925, forward strand.
AGTGTTAGCCTTGAGCAAAAGAGCTCAGGCATAGTGCCTAATCCTAGGTTCGAGCCCCTCAACCAACAACAACAAAGTACTTATTAAAACAAATCAAGACAGAATCCAGACTTCTGGCAATATCTGCAAAGCCTGATGAAGTATCTACAGAACCAGGAAATCCAAAATAATGTTCTTCAGTCTAAAAGGAAGGCTAAGACATTTTGCCTTCCAGTCTTCTTTCTAACTTGCTCCTACTTCAGCCACAGCGCCACTTCCAGCTTTTTCTATTTATGTGGTGCTGAGGAATCGAACCCAGGGCCTCATGCATGCAAGACAAGCACTCTACCACTGAGCAAACTCCCCAACCCTCCTACTTTTGTATTGGTAACTTTCAATAGATTTTTATAGCTTGTTTTAGTCTACAAATGTGTCTTCATCTGTGACAGAAGGACACCTGCACAGTGTCTAAAAGGAAATGATGGACATTTATAGAAGATCCCATAATTGAAGAATACATGTGTGTTTCAACTACACATAAAATGTTAAGACAGAACAGTTTCAGGGCCACAAAACTATAAATATAGAAAGGATTAGTCACACCCATAATTCTAGCCATTCAAGAGGCCAGGACTCAGGTGATCAAGATTCAAAGCTAGCTGAGGCAGGAAAAGCTACAAGACTCCATTTCCAAAATTACCCAGTGAAAAGTCAGTCTAGAGGCATGGCTGAGAATAGGAAAGTTGAGCAAACAGGAGGCCCAGAGTCCAAGTTCTAGCACCAAAAAAAGAAGAAGAAGAAAAGCACATTGCACATTCACTTATCACAGAAAAACAAGCTTAGATATCAATAATTTAAAGATCTGAAAAATAATAATTACTCACTTCATTCATAGTGGACAGGAAGCAGAGTAAAGCAATGACCGGGGACCAGATACGACCTTCAAATACCTTTGGTGACTTACTGCCCTCCAGCAGGCTCTCTCTGTAAAGACTCTAAAACCTCCCCAAATAGGACTGCTATCCAAGGACTACCCCCGGGCCTGTGAGGAAACACTTCATGCTCAATCTATAATAAAGACTAAGCTTACACCAACTCTTCAAGAAAATAAAGGAAAAGGAAATAAGTCGTAACTAATTTTAAAATGCCAATTTTACCGATTCCAAAACCAAAGATACTATAATACAAAATTACATACTGACATCCTTCCTAAATATACATGTAAGGAAGTCTTCCACCAAATATTAACGAATCAGAAACAGCAATACATAAACAAGATAGAGGACCATAATCAAATGAGATTCTCATCCTAGGAATTCCAAGTTGATGGAACATTTAAGGACACATAGTGTTGGAGACAACACAAATTTCTTTCAGTGAAATAAACATTTTTACTCAATGCAACATCATTCAGCAATAATAACAAAATTACCAATGCAGGTACTAGCAACTTAAAGCTTAAGAAAATGATAGTGAGTGAAGTGATCTCAAGAAGTTATATATTTTGTGAAATATGTATATATATAGAGAGAGAAAAAAATATATATATATTGAAAAAATTTTAAATACATGGGGTTAGAAAATAAACCAGCTTCAATATAACAAAATCTTGAATATTTAATCATAATTCATCACTTTTGCAGAATAAGAGAATGAAAATTGTCTGCTCCTCTCAACAGAAGCAAGCAAATGAGTAGACCATTAACAGTCATTTGTGAGATTTTTAAGTCTCAGCACCCTAGAAATAGAAAGAAAACTTCCTCAAAATTATAAAGACTGAGCCAAATCTACATATATCTTGCATCATTTTTGACCGCGAAGGGATTACAATGGCATCAAATCAGAAATCAATATGAAGATATCTAGGAAATTCCCAAATATATGGAAGCCAATGCAGTTCTAAATAACTCAACAGTCCAATGAGAAATTAAGTTGTAAATTAAATGTGTTTTCAGTTTTGTTGGAGTTTTTATTGTTGTTTTGGTTTGGTTTTATTTTGCTTTGTTGTGGGTTTTTCTTTGTTGGTGGTGATTCTTTTGTTTTGCTGTTTTGTTTAAGGTGGTTGTGGGGCTTGAACTCAAGGCCTCACACTCTGGGTTGGCATTTTCCCCTCAAGGTCGGTGCTCTAACACTTCAGCCACACTTCCATTTCCTTAAATGCGTTTTGAACATGAAAACTTTTGTACAACTGAGATTTTGCATTGGCCCTATTTTACAGGTGAACAATACAGTTCTAAGACCTGTTCCCAGACACATAGCTGGATTTTGCCACCATTAAGAATGATACTGAAGCCAAACCCCCACCACGCATAACCAATACACACGCCTGGAGTGTGTTCACAGTGTCACATCTTCATGTCTATCACTTGATACTCTCTGAAGCTCTTCACTTGTGTATCTGACTTACCCCATAAAGACTGTACAATTTCTATCATCATCTGATAAGTCCAGCAACTGAAAAGCAACAACAACAAAAAATAAAACAAAAAACAAAACAAAACAAAAAGCAAGAAGTCAGATAAGTTGCCTGGCAGTTCATTAAGGTAAGCTGTGACTTGAAACCAAACAGTCTTTCCCCCAGAGTGTGCATGCTTACACAATATGTACTAACACCTCCCAACTCTGGAGTAGAAAGGATGGGAGCAACTTTATTTTTAATGTGATGGGTGTATAGCATTGGGAAAATATGCTGACTATTGATAAGTCTGGAATTTTTAAATGTGCAAATTCTGTGCAAACTTTTAAATGAATAAATTATATTTTTGTTTTTGTTTCTGTTTTGGCAGATCTTATTTTGGCAGGACCTATGCACTGTCACTGGCCTTTTATGCTCAAAGCTAGTGCTCTACCACTTAGGTCACAGCTCTACTTCTGGCTTTTGTTTTTCTTCCTTCTGTTTTATTTTTTTTTCTGATAGTTAATTGGAGATAAGAGTCTCATGGACTTTCCTGCTGGGGCTGACTTTGAACCACAACTTGAGCCTCTTGAACAACTAGGATGACAGGTGTGAGCTGCTTTGTTCTTGCATTTAAGTTTTTTTTTTCATATAGTTGAAAGGAGAAAAAGAAATCTGTTTAAAACTTATTTTAAAATTGATGTGATTGATTATATTACACTTAAATTTTGTTATTAACTTTTAGTAGTTGTACAAAGGAGATGACATTTAACAAAGCTTATGAATACAATGCATCTTGATCAATGTCACCCTTTTCAACATTTTCACCCATCTCTCCTCACCCACCCCTTCTCCCTTCTTCATTTTGATTATATTAAATTTATGTGCTTCTGCCTCTAAAACAATGAAAAGATTTTTAGTGAAGGGGTGGACAACCAGAACATATGAATAGATTTTATTAGTCAATACTTTGGTCATTCAGTCATTCTAATTTTAAAACAAAGCCTGGATAGAAATAAACAAAAGTTGCAGAAGTTATTTTAAAAACAAAAACAATAGACAAATATCAAAGGAAAAGACAGAGAATGTTCATGAATTATTAAGGTATACAAAAGTACTAAGTACTTAGGAAAAAGCTAAGTTCAGATAAACATGACACAACTGTGTATAAGTAAGGCAAAAAACAAACACTTTTTTCTGGAGAAATAAAGGAAAATGTAATAGCAGTGTTTATCTCTGAGGTGTGACTTTTCGGAGCAATCTTGTTTCCTAAGTTTTTATCATAACCCTCTACTACTATTACAATCAGAAAAACACTAAGTCCTTTCTTAAAAGTCCCATTCAATCAGTCCCCTCCCCCTGAGAACCATGTGTCTCTTTCCTTGCTCACATTAACTCGGAGAAATGAAACAGCTGCAATTTAATTCGTTTGCCATTCCCGTCTGCAGCAGGCCCAATCTGGCTGCACTCTGACAAGCATCTCACAGGAGTACAATATCTCCCACATCCTTGGCCAGAGGGCCAGAAGGCCAAAGGGCCAGAGCTCTTTGAAGCATTTCTGAGAAATTGAAAAACAGTGATTTCATGACCCTCGGTGCCTGTGTTCCTTCGGGGTGGATGGTGAAGAATGTCAGTGGCTGCCAGGCAGGAGACAGGTGTGTTGAGTGACTCAGGTGCACACAGGATGCCCACAAGGAATAAAAGATAGGCGCCATTGCCTGCAGCTCCCATGGACAATCTAGGCAGCGATTCTGGTAGACAATTGCCATCATTTACAGTTTTTTTTGTTGCATATTTATTTGTATATATTACTCATCTCCGGAGGTATCATTCTGACATTTGCAGACATTCATAAAATGGACACTTACCAAACTCACAATTATCCCCCCCGAAGCTCCCTTCTTAAAACAATTCAATAGGTGTCAGTGTGCTGTTTCATACATGCATATAAAGTACTTTGACCATATTAGATCTCTTTCGCCCTTCTTGTTCACTCTCCTGCTCACCCCCTCTAGCAAAACCTGTTATATCTTCCTGACATTTATTAATATATATTGATTGTACAAGGTGGCTTTGCCGATATTTTACAAGTGCATGTATTATATTTTAATCTGATTAACTCCCTCTATTGCTCTCTTTCCATCTCTCCACCCTCTACGGCTTACTAGCTTTTTAATCAGGAAGTTATTGTTTAATTAATATTCAAACAGAATTTTTGTGTTTAATGTCTAGCCATTTTGGGAAGAAATGCAGGAGTGTTTTGGCAGTTTCTTCTCTGGAGAAGAGGAAAACAAAAGGGAAAAATAGGTATGAGGATCTCAAGAATGCAAGGTGCTACAACAAGATCTTTATCGATTTGTTAACAGTGTTCAGAGACAGGCCTTCCCGCAACCAATCAGAATGAGAAATGTAATCTATTAGTGGAGTTATTAAGGCACCCTTGATCTCTGTGGATGACAGGTGAGTATCTGCCTTGCTCCACAAATATTAAAAAATCATCCCACATAAAGGAGAAGGAGGCAGGGAAGGGATCAAGATCGAGAGAACACACACACACACACACACACACACACACACACACATGGTAAAAATTTGGGGAAGTGATCACTTTACTCTGAAGATGACATCTAGTTCCAGTTTGAAACATGGAAATCTATTTCTATGAGCTTTCAGTCTCAGGAATTATTAAAGGGCAACTCCTGAGACAAAGCAATAATTCATCACCGACCATGGGACCATGTCTATGTACCGAAGCCTTGAGAAGGAAATATTCCTTTTTTATTATGTCTGAGGCTGTGAAAATGAAAAATTAGTGATCAAACTCTGCCATCTTAATTCATAGTCTTGCCAGGTCTAATATTAATATTTCCCCCCTTTCTTCTGTGTACCCAGTGCCGCCTTAACTTCCTGTGTTGCCATCTTTTGTGTCATGCATCCTATCAACTGGAAAATATAATTGTGTGTTGGATGAAAAGCCAAAGCATGGTTTTACTAGTAATTAATGTAATTCACCTTGTAACAGGAAGGAAGGCTGGAGTATCAATAAATTAGGCTCACACGCAGGGTGATGGGTAAATATGTTGTATTAGTCAGGATGAGATGGTAGGGGAGTGAGCGTACTTGTCACTATGAAGAGTCTCAGACTGTCACCTCACACATGGCACAGATTCACTTACAGGGTGGCCATGATTCTCAGCCATTTCATTTATCTCATAGGTGTTTGATCCTTCGGATTGTTTCTTTATGCTGATCCTGGGGCTTGAACTCAAAGCCTAGGTGGTGTCTCTGAGCTTCTTCATTCAAGGCTAGAAAGTCCTACCACTTGAGCCACAGATCCACTCCTAGCTTCTTGGTGCTTCATTGCAGAGTAGAGTCTTACGGACTTTCTTGCCTTAGCTGTCTTGGAATCATGATCCTCAGATCCCAGCCTCTTGATTAGCTAGGATGCCAGGTGCATGAGTCACTAGCACTCAGCTGATTATTTGTTTTTGTTTTCCAGGTGAAAAGAACTGAAAGGACAAAACTTTGTTCACAGACATTTCACAAACGGAAGTTTCCAATTACAACGTTCTCCCAATCTTTACTTGTTCCCAGTAACAGTTATTTTTATAAATGTTGTATCAGGTCGGCTCCTCCCAGTTAACATGTCTGGTCACTATTGATTTCTGTTTATGGAGCATTTCTGCCCTCGACTGGTGAGTTGCATTATAGTCTCAGTTCACAGAAATGTATCAAACATTCGAAAGTCAGCCATCAATCATAAAAACATCATTCACAAAAGGTACTGTGGGGCAAGGTACCATGACTCATACCTGTCATCTCTGCAGGCAGGAATTAACAGGATTAGGGGACACAAAGTTTGTGAGACCTCATCTTAACCAATATGCCTGGCATAGTGCTTGATGACTGTCATTGAAGCTACTTGGGAGAAAATGGATAGGAGGATCATGTCTAAGTAGGCCCTCAGGCCAACAATTCAGACTCTATCTAAAAAAATAGCTAAAACCAAAGAATCTTGGGCTGTGGTTCAAGTTGTTAAGTGTCTGCCTAGCAAATATGAGGGCTTGAGTTCAAACTCCTCAGGAAAAAAAAAAAAGAAAAACATACATGCAAACAAAGAACAAAAGTAACACGTTCCTGCTTGTAAGCTTGGATTCCACATTTCTCTTCAAGCATTCACTGTTGGTGTCTTTACTCTGGACAAGGGCAGCCACATTGGCGATCTGAAATTCTAAATGCACATACCAAAAGCACAGGAAAGTACTCTCAGCTTTCATCAAAGCAGATTTCTGGGTTTGGGCTTCCTTTCCTGTGTCTCTGGGCTGTCCCCTAAGAGATCTCATCTAGGATACAATCCTTCCTGTGTACACTGGGAAGAAGAAATGTGTGTGGCCTGCTGATGCTCTCATGGGTGCTGAACTATTAGACACTTGGACAGGTAGTTACCCAGTCCCATCGAAGAATTCCTGGGTAATTTATAAAGAATCTCAACTTATTCTTATTCTTCTTCACCATTGAATCTGGAGAGTCCACAATGTATTTCTCCCGGTGCTGTCTGAGAAGTTCAAGATCAAGGTCAGTTTCTGATGATGCTCTCTGTTTCTCACTGCTGCCCTCAGCCCCAGAGAGGAAGAATGGCAGTCTCTGGAAGCACATATTGGCTGAGCACTGTGCAGAGTGAGCCCCTCTTATCAGGACCATTATCCTTCCCACCAGGCATTTGCTGCTGGCCAAATCTTCTCAACCCCTACACCTTTTGATCTATCTATCTATCTATCTATCTATCTATCTATCTATCTATCTATCTATCTATCTATCTATCTATCTATCTATCTATCATCTATTTGTCAAACTGAAAGCCCTATGCTTGCTCAGTTTGCTTGAGTGTTGGCACTCTACTACTTGATTCTGTTTTGGTTTGGTTTCAGTTTTGTTTTTTTGTGTTTTTTTTTTGGGGGGGGTTGAAACAGAGTCTTGCTAGGTAGCCCATGCTGGCTTTGAACCCTCCTGACTTAGTCTCCAGAATGCTAGGATTCCAGACATGGAATTCCTTCATACCTGGAGAGTGAAGGGATTTTTATCAAGGACGGTAATATGTGGAAAGTCAGGTTCATATGTGTGGGAAAGAAAAATCTGACTATGTGGAATCCTAGTAAGAGAAAAACAAGGGAAGGTGTGAAAGAATTGTACCTAAAGAGAACGTTGGAATAGGAAAGAGAAAATCTCTGAAGTATGTAACTGGAATCTCAATTTGCTCACACCTGAAGATGCCTAATGGCTGAGTAAAATTCCATGTGGTGTGTGTGTGTGTGTGTGTGTGTGTGTGTGTGTGTTTGTATCACATTTTGTTGATACGCTCATCTGGTGTAGGGCCTCTGGACTCTTTCTATAACTTGGCTATTGTGAATAGTGCAGCAATGAATATGGATGCACAAGCGTTTATACTGTATTCTGACTTGTAATGTTCTGGGTAGGTACTCTGCGTGGTATGGCTGGGTTGTAGGGAAGGCCTATGTCTCATTTTTTTGAAGAACCTTCAAACCATCATCCAGAGAGACTATATTAGTTTACACTTCCACCGACAGTGCATTTCCCCCACATCACCACCAGCATTTGTTGTTGTTTGAATTCACAATGCTGGCCAATCCAACTAAGGTAAAATAGAATCTCAAAATAGTTTTGATTTCCATTTCCCTTATGGCCAAGGATGTTGAGCATTTCCTTACTTCTTCTGAGAAGTCTCTTTTAAGCTCTTTCCTCATTTATTGATTGGTTTATTTGTTTGGTGGGGAGAGGGGCATTAACTCTTTTTATACTTGGGAAATTAAGCCTTTGTCAGATTTATTGCTGGTAAAGATTTTCTCCCAGTCTGTCTTCCTACTTCAGTAACGATGTCCTTTGCTGTGTAGAACCTTTTTAGTTTGATGTGATCAGACTCATCAAGTCTCTCTCTTTGCTGTGCCCCTGGGACTATTTTCAAAACATTTCTACCTGTGCCTATAAGTTCAGATTTTTCTCCTACTTCATCTTGCAGTAGTTTCAAATAGATGTGCAACTTTTGTGTGAGTGTGTGGTACTACTGGGCTTGGACTCAAGGCTATACATGTTCTTGCTTAGCTTTTTCCCTCACAGCTGGAGCTCTACTACTTAAGCCACATCTAGCCTTTTTTCTGGTTAATTGGAGATAGGAGTCTCTCAGATTTGTCTGCCTGGGCTGGCGTCAACTTCAGTTCTCCGATCTCAGCCTCCTGAGTAACTAGCTAGGATTACAGGTGTACACCACCAGCCCAATTTGGATGTGCAAACTTGCAACTCTGTAGCTCTCTGATTATTGGTCATGAGATAAGAAATGTGTCTTTTTTGGGGGTTGGGTCTGGTTGTGGGGCCTGAACTCTGGGCCTGGGCGCTGTCCCTCAGCTCTTCAGCTCAAGGCTAGCGCTCTACCCCTTGAGCCACAGTGCCACTTCCGGCTTTTTTCTTTTTGCTTATGTGGTGCTGAGGAATCGAACCCAGGGCCTCAGGCATGCAAGGCAAGCGCACTACCACTGAGCCACCTTCCCAGCCCCCAAGAAATGTGTCTTATCTACATAGTAGTACAAGTCTTTTCCCCTTCTGTGTCATCTCTGAAGTGTAGAAGGGGTACCAGCAAATGCCACGAGAAGACTGAAAGAAAGGTGTTCCCTCATCTCTTCCCGAAACACACAATTCCAGTGTTTAAACTCAAGTATGTGTGTGTCTTTGGGGGAATGAACTTGACACAACACACAAGTCTCCTATGAGCTTACTAATCTGTATTAAGGATGGGCGCTTGTGGCTCACGCCTGTAATCCTAGCTACTCGGGAGGTTGAGCTTTGAGTATTGCAGTTCAAAGCCAGCCCTGGCAGGACAGTCCTTGAGACTCTTATCTCCAATAAACCAGAAGTGGCCTTGTGGCTCAGGTGGTAGAGCACTAGCCTTGAGCTGAAGAGCTGAGAGACAATGCCCAAGCCCAGAGTTCAAGCCCCATGACCAACAACAACAATAAAAACGTTGTATTAAGTTAGAGGGCAATTTTGCAGGGATAGCTCCAGACTCGGCTCTTCAATTTCCTAGGAATGGTTCACTGGAAGTCATTTAGGGCAGCAATTCTAAGGCAGTTTCTAAGACGCTGGTGTCTAACAGAAACAAAGTAGGAGTCACAAATGTGCCCAACAGATGTTATCTTTTGTGTTCTAGGAACTACATCAACAATAGTAAAAAAGAAACAGGAGAACTAAATTTGAAAAGTGTATTTCACTTTGTATGCTGTGTCCAAAATATTTTCAACATGTAAATTATTGTAAAAAAAATTAAAATACTGTAAGAAAAGGACTAGGAAATTGAACCATTTTTGTAGTGAGTTCGAATCCAAGGTGTGTATGGCATTTCCAGTACAGCGCATCAACTACTCAATGGCTGTTTGTGGCCATGCTCATAAGGAGACCGTGAACTGCAACCAAGATAGTAATCACCATTACAATAATATGGCAGTCTAGTGAAAAATCATTATGTAAGGGTATATCACCCAGGTCTTCAGGAAATCTAACCCCATGTTCTGGGAGGAAGCATGCTTATTAACTGAGCTGATGAATAATGAATCCTCCTTTTCCTTCTCTAAAATGGATTTCTTTCTCTTTATACAGAACAAAGCAGGGTGTGGAAGCTCACACCTATAACCCTAACTACTTAGGAAACTGAGACTGGAAGGGCTATGATTAAAGGCATACCCAGGCAAAAAGTTTGTGAAACTTCAACTCAACCAATAAAAGCTGGATGTGGTGCTGCACAGCTATCATCCAAGCTACATAGGAGGCATTAACAGGAGGATAAGGCCCCAAGCAATCCAGGAAGAGAAAGAGAGAGAAAGATTATCCAGAAAACAACAAAATTAAGTTCTAAGGGGTATGGTTCCAGCGGTAGAGTACCAGTTTCTGTTACAAGGAAAAAAAAGGTAAAAAGTAGAGAACCAATTACAGTTTGTTAAGATAATTTAGCATGCAAATGCTTTAAGAACTTGAAGTGGCTTCAAGTCTTTGTCACATGTGGAAAGTAATTCAAGCCAGGAACTGGTGGCTCACACCTATAATCCTAGCTATTCAGGAGGCTAAGGTCTGAGGATGGTAGTTTGAAGCCAACCCAGGAAAGTCCCTGAGACTTTTATCTCTAGCTAACCACCAGAAAACCAGAAGTAGAGCTGTGGCTCAAGTGATAGAGTCCTAGCCTTATGCAAAAATAAATAAATAAATAACATAAAGGCTCAGGATTAGTACCTACTCCCAGTACTGGCACAAAAGATGAAGAATAGAAAAAAGTAAATTTGGGGATAAGCACACAGGTCCAGAGCATGTTCCCATTGTGATGATCTCCTCACAACCCTTCTTGAATGTGTACAGCATGTAAAGAATGAATGTCTTCACCGTCTCAGAAAAGGTCAGTGTTTTCCAATTCAGAACCAGAAAATGCCTTCCAAGTGTTCCTCTGGGAGAAGCCAGCAAGATGAACATAAAAGCAATTCCCTGGAGCTGGGTAATCGCAGGCAGAGTCAGAAAGGATCGTAATACTTCGTCCCACCTGCTTCTGCTTATTGTAGAAATGCACATGGGAACTGCCCCTAGTCCAGGGGGAGGGCACAGATGGACCGGGGGAGCCAGGAGATGGCCACATGAATGTAGCATGACAAGATGAGACCCAGGTCAACATGCTGGTGACGTAACATGGCCACTGGAACAACTCATTTATGCTCATGTAGCCCATGAATGGTTAATCTGGTGCCTAAATAATGCCATTTAATTGCATAGCTGGGGGAGGGTTCCACTTTAAAAACAAAAACAACTGGTTAGAGGCTAAAGAGATGCAGTTCAATATATAGACAATATTGATAGGTAAATGCAGCTGTGATTGGCAACTGAGTCCCTAACATGCTGTCTCTTCTGAACCCTCCAGCCAGTGACTCTGATCCTGTGTACTGTGGATATTCTCCAAGATCATGGGAAAATTTTCTTCCCATCTTTCATGTCCTTTAATCTTAATAGAGGTCCCTTTCAAGTTTAGGTCTGCCTTTCTTGCCTGTAGGAAATGGAAATTCATTTTTGCTTTGGTTTTGGTTTTTGTTTTGTATGGATGGTAGTACTGGGGTTTGAACTCCAGGCCTTGCACTGTGGCTAGGCTTTATCACTCAAAGCTGATTCTCTTCTACCTGTGCCATACCTCCACTTCTAGCTTTTAACCAGTTAATTAGAAAATTCTCATGGACTTTCCTGCTCAGGCTAGTTTTGAATTGTGATCCTTAGATCTCTTCCCCTTGACTAGCTAGGATTATAGGTGTGAGCCACATCCTTCCGTCATTATTTTTGCCTTCTTAATAAATTGCTTCTGCTTTTTTTATTATTAAAGAGAAAATGCTGTCTAAACATTCCTAGGAAAGGAAAGAAGCTGAAGGATTATGTAAGTCTTCATGTCAACTGGTTTAAAATTGGATGTGGGTTTGGGCCAAGGCACCAACACAATCAGGCAGTTGAGAGGTTGAAATGCATTCAGCACCACGCAGACTTTGAAGACAAGAACAAAGAAAAAGAGGCTCTGAGAAGACAGTGGAGAGAAACTGTGGAATGAATTTCTCTAGACCAGGATGTGATATAAACAAGGATATACAGACAAGGGTAGTAGTCTGAGCAGAAGTAGGACTGATTTATAATCAGCTATGACTTAATGAATCATTAAGAAGAAAGAAACTGTAGTGTAGTAAGATCAATTTATATCTGAATGAAATTTAATCAAATAAACAAATACTATGTGAAAGACCTGTCTCTCCCCTCTTGACCCAATCACTTTATGTATCTAAAGATGGAATATGAAGGATTGACCCCCACCCTATTGTCCCAGGTCCATACAGACTCTAGGCAAAATCCCAGGTATGTGTGAACTCATTTGAAGTTCAGGCAGGGCAATCCACCTAAGCCCAGCTGTAAACATCCCATTATGGGCCCAACAGAAAGGCCTCCACCTTCCTTGACCTAGTGGCTTTTCCATTAACCTCTGCCTCCTTGCTTGGACCTCCTATAAAAACCCAGCTCCTGTCCCAACTGGCGGGCACAACCTCCAAACCTGCGGGAAGGTCTGTGTCCCTCGCTGTTCCTTGCCGGTTGATGATGTGAGTCCGGCCTATTCCTTTTCCGTTCTCCTCCTTTTTCCTAACACTATGAAAATTAGGTCTCCTAAGAACCAAATACCAGCCAGGTGCCAACAGCTCATGCTTGTAATCCTGGCTGCTCAGGAGACTGAGAAGGGAAGGGTAGCCACTGGCAGCCAGTCCAAGCCAAAAAAAAGTTGCTGAGACCCAATCTTGAAAATATCCAGCAGAAAAGCAGAGCTGGGGGGAGGGAGTATAACCCAAGTTGTAGAGCACCAGCCTAGCAACTACAAAGCTTTGAATTCAAATCCCAGTACTACAAAACAAACAAAACAAAACAAATATAAACCAACATTCAATGCTGAGAAGTAAAATACTTAAGTTGCTTCTGGTTAAGCAATAGGCCCCATCAGTAGCCTGGTGAGGCAAACAGCATCCACAGAGGCAGAGCTTGCATAGAGAACATACCTCTAGAGAAAGCCTTTGTTTTTGGATTTGGGGGTCTTGAAGTTGGAGAGCAGGTTGCTGGTTACGGACACTGGCTACCAGGTCCTCCACTTGCTGATGGGAGACCCCTGGAAGAGAAGCAAAATCTGTAAGTCTCTCAGTTTCTCCAACTACAAATGGCCTAGAGGGTTGCTTCTTCTTGTGAACTTTCATTGTTAGTATTGTTATTTCTATGCAACCATTCAACAACTGTTTATTGAATGTCTCCTTGTGCTAATGAAAACATTGGGAAGGGGTGGGAAAAAATAAAGAATTCATTCCTTCCCCTCCTCCCCCCTCCCCCCAATTTTCACAAGCTATGGAGTCAAGTGATTAGGAAAAATAGAAAAATACAACTGAATTTGACTCTGTAAGAGAATCTAAAAGAACATGTTTCACTAGGGGTGCCACAAAAGCTTCTCCAAGGAGCTTCCAATTCAACTGAGTGGTCCTAAAGAAAGACGAGTAAGAGTCACTAGAGGAAAGGTAGATATGACTACTCCAGGAAGCAGAGCATACAAAGGGACAGAGGTAGTCTATATATTGTGGTACATACCTCTGTTAGGCCAGCCCTTGGAAGGCTGCAGCAGGAGGATCACGAAGCCAACCTGGACATAATCTGTTTCCTATATTAGCCTGAATAGTCCATGACTTGTTTTATTTGTTTTTGCTGGTATTAGGGATTAAATTTAGTGGCTCATGCTTGCTAGGAACTCTCTCTACTGCATAAGTAGATTTAGTTAAGAAGTTAAAAGCTCAGTAGATTAGTTAGGGCCCAGTCAAAGATCTTGCAGTGGAATTCATGGCTGGTTTGATGGGCAGAAACCACACTGTGGAAAACAGCAAGATTGTTTCCAAAAAAATCCCAGCTGCAGGGAATAGACTGTCTTTCCTCTAGCTCATCTAGGCCCAAAGTGACTCAGAAGTTCTTCTCCGATTGGCTAGTTGTCTATTCCTCATTTGCATAAGGACAACCAATTAGAACATAGCTTGAGGTGTAAAAAATTCCAAGGCTCAGCCACCCTAGGCAGAGCAGCAGCAGCTTTGCAAGGAGTCACTCCTCTCACCAATAATATGCTTTGCAGTCACCCTTTGTTATCCTAGGCATTCATTTATCCAGTTGGCAAGCTGTAACCCTAGCAGGTGCCAGCCTCCGTGCTAAGAAAGGCTGTAATATAAACAGGCCCCAGACCTCTCCATGTTGCTTCAAAGCACCTACTGTGTGTATCAAGCCCTGTCCGAAGCACTATGTATCTGTTGACTGATGGGTGTTTGCAATCTTATTCATGGGCCAGTAATATTCATAATACAGTTTTTTCGTCTAAGGCATATTCGAGATGAGTCTTGCAAAAAGTCCAGTATAGAAAAGGTTCAACTATACTAAAGCTTCCATCATGCTGGGTAGATGTTCTAATCTCATCCTCACAGCCATGAACAGGTGGGTTTTATAGCCTGTTTTACAGATTGATCAACCCCACACTCCTACCCACTGAGCTTTCTGCTTTCCTAGGCTGGAGCTTCTGCAGCTGTTTTATCACTAAGGGACAAGTGCTTGCCAGAGGACAAAATGAACTGAGTCAAGGCCAAAGAGCAAGAAAGGAGAAAAATAAAGTCCTGATCTACCTCATTTGAATCCATAAATCCAATGAGCCCCATGAAGCTAAAACCACCTGTGTGTGAAGTTGAAACCACTCATGAAGTTAACTCATGCGTGCCAGAGACTAACTATGCATGAAGCTAAATCCATCTCTGGACTAATATACCTAAGCCAGCAAATCATTTCTCTTATTATTTTATTAATTTATTCCCGCTTCTGCAAACTGGAGTTATCTATTGCCGGAATTTGCAACAGAGACAAAGAAATACAATAGAGTAGTATCAGTCTTTAGGTAGATTCAGCATGAATCAGTAAAGGTAACTCAAGGAATATGAATATGAATTGTTTTTCTTTCTTCAATGTGTATGTTCTATTTGTATACATTTGTTGTTTAAGAAAGGTTTTAGAATGACATTTCCACATCTATCACCCTTTCTTATCCCCCACCCCACATCTCTTTCTTAAGACTCTTTCAAGTTTTCATTGTTCTATTTTCATACATACAAGTAAAGTACAGCATCATATTTATTCTTGTTAGCTCTCTTCATTAGTCCATTTTTTTTCTTTGAGAGTGTGTTAATTACATCAAGGGTTTTAAGTTTTTACTAAGGTATTTGTATACAATGTGCTGCTCAGAATTACCCTCTCTAAGAGGTCAATTTTGCTCACATCATTTAATTCTGCAATGAAAAAGGCTGTTATGAAGGTGATCAGGCTCACATCTATAAATCCAAGTTACTTGGGAGGCTGAGACGGGAAGAATCAAGGTTCAAGGCCATCATTGGCAAAACATTCACAAGAGCCCATTTTAATCAATAAAAGCTGGGCGTGGTGGCACACATCCATCATCCAACTATGCAGAAAGAATAAATGGGAGGATCGCATTGCAGGCTGACCCAAGTATAAACGTGAGACCCTGTTGGAAAAAATAAAAGCAAAGAAGGCTGGGGAGTGTGGCTCAAATGGTAGGACCATCTACCTAGCAAGCACAGTCCCATGAGTTTAAACTCCAATATTGATAAAAATAAAACACACACACACACACGAAGATTATTTTTAGAAGGAAGGGACTCATTATAAACTATACAACTAGCCAGCATAGAAAGCAATTGGTTGAAACTGCAGTCCCACATGGTAAGCGTACTCCTATGTTTTGAAGGACCTGCTTGTTATTTGACACTGTGATTCCTTCGTGTGGATCAACCAGAGAAGGGACAGAATCTCTTCTTAGACATGCGAGGCTTCATGTGAGATCAATGGTTTCTTTGAAAGAAAGAGCTGTACAAAGTGACGCCCTTAGAGCCGGACAGGACCCTGGACATCGCTGAGATTAGAGATGGCCTCTGGCTCCAAGACTACAGGAGGTCTCTGGGGCTCCAGGGCTCTCTTCCTCACAGAAGAAAAGGAAAACAAAATAATGAGTAAAAACACCAGCCAACCTCCTCATGTGCTGCTAAGGTCCAGCTTTTCTCGTGTGTCTGCTCTTGCTCTGAATTCTTGCCTATGACATCACAGAACTGCCCCCCTTGAACTCCTCTCTCCCTCCAAACTCCACAGGATCTCTCCTAAGTGTGATCCCCTGAGGGAGACTTAGATGTGATGGGGTAGAGCTTTTTGGTCCTGGATTTTGTGGTCCTAAGGAGCCTGCCTGCCCGTGTGGTGGCAAATGAGTGTTCTGATGTTTGGGGGCAGAGCAATTATGCATGCAGGAACTATAGCAATTATGCTAATGAAGGAGACCCTCTTTGTGGTGAGATTTCCCGAGCAGGAAACAGCATGTGTCAGAGATTTACAGTAGACGTCCTAAAAATAGGACCCCCAGGTGTGCCCCAGGGGGGTGGTGACAGAGGTAGCTGGGAGGTTAATCTGGGAACAAAGAAAATGTGCTGGCACCAAGCATTAACAAGCTCTAACATAAGGTCTGAGACTGGGAACCTCATGAATAAGAGAAGGGAGGGAAGGGGTGTTGCAGGCAAGGAGGCCAGAAGGCAGAAATCTCTGTGAGGAAGCATGCTCTCTGGACATTCATGCACAAGAACAAAAGCAAAACACAAAAAGACAAAGGAGGAGACAGAAAGGAATCTGCACCCTAAAGAGCAAAGGACAGAAAGGTTGTGGGTTAAAGCAGAAGTGAGTGGTGCAGATTCAGGCAGGTGGCAGCGGCCTGCCATAGCAAAGGCCCTAGGTACTGCCAGCATCCCTACCAGCTCTCCATCAGACCTGGGGAGGAAATTGGTTTCTTATTTCCTTTTTTTCTCTAAAGTTTGTTCCATGGCTGTGTGATTTGGACACAAAGAAGGGAGGGAGAGCTGAATGAACCTGCAGTTCAAAGGATAGCATTTCCTCACCCAGAAAGTGAGAATGACTTTATTTCCCAACACAACCTTCATCTGTGCAGAGAAACTTCTCACACACCTTCTCTTTCATCTCTTCCTAAAAGGGAACACAAAGCACAGCCCACTTGGTGTGAACTCCAGGCCAGCTCCAGCTTCATCTCCGGTTCTCTGCTTCTGTTTGCAGCCTTGGATGTGCCACAAACAGTCCACACCTCAAGCCATCTCTTTTCTTACTCTCTCTCTTTCCCCTTAACCCGAAGAATCAGGAATCATAGTCACCTTTGTCTACTGGAAGAGCTTGGAGGCACCTCTGGATCTCTTATCAAAGATAGTCATCATCCTTCTGTAGGACTATTACCAGAGGTGGGGGATCTTGGAGGTGAAAATTCAAGATTCTTGGCTTTGCCAATAAACAATGAAACACACACACACACACACACACACACACAGGCACACAGAGGCACACAGAGGCACACACACACACACACACACACACACACACACACACAGAGTGGCAAAGCAAGGTGTTCAACAGAGAGAGGGATTGTAAGGGAAATGGCAGGCTCAAGCTAGATATTTCAAGAGCCAAGCCTGTGGTTATAATATGTTGGCTTCCTAGAGCTCAGAGGTTTGTAGAAATGACCAAGGGCTCTTACAGAAGTGAGGGATCAGGGCTTGGCACATTGTTTGAGAAGAGATCTGCACATATGCAATGTTGCTATCACATATTTGTGAAGTATATGCATGGGTGTTTTTCAAAAAAAGTCAGACTAAGATTACACGTTTCCATTGGGCAAGTGCCTCAGTTTGGATAGAACTACCCTAAAGTGTTGCTGTTCATGAGGAAGAGTCCTAACCCTGAACTGACCACTAGTTACCCCCAGGGAGGAGTAGCTATAGGAGGTACTAGGGAGGAGATAGGACCCCAGGTGTGATTCCCCGGTGTGGCCAGCAGAGGGGGTTGGTTTCAGCCTTCTTTCCCTGTAGCTCACCTGCCGCACATCTACCTCCTGACCGCAGCTGTGAGTAGTGTTCTCCACAGTCTTCAGAACTTTCTTCCTTTGATGTCAGTCATCCATCCAGGGTGTGTACTCTCAGCAATTAGCAGCTCTCTCAAGCCAGCGGCAGTGATTCTCACATCAGGATACCCATCTCCGAAGGAACTTGTGATGGGCCAGACTGATGGCTGGCCTCCTGTCTCCAGACTTCATGTTCAGTAGATCTGGGTAGACCTACTCCAAATTTGCAAATCAGACACCCACAAGCTCTACTGTTGCAGCTGGTCCCAGGGACCCACTCTCCAAGAAACACTCAAAGGCTACCATTTTGACAATTGCATTTTGACAAAGGCATCTGATGGGAATTTGCTTTGTTCTCATTAATGCATATTGCTCCCATGGCTTGCCCTGCCCCACCATGAGACCTTCTCAAAATTCTCCCACCCAGGATCTTAATCAAAACGTGAAAGTCCATTCTCCCACCCCAACCCAGGTGACTGTGGCCTGAGTTCCTCAAAGCAGGCCACGGGTGGAGGAACAGGGAACTTGCTCATGCCACAGATTCTTGGGATCAGGTCTGCACCATCACCTCGTGAAACTCTTTGAACCCTCTACTACTTGTGACCCTAACCCCACCCATGACCTTACTTAAAGTCCCTGCACCCCTGCACCCATGATGCCTCCTGTTATCTGACTCTCTCCTCTGGTGAGGTCAGCACGCCATCCCTCTTCAACTTCTATTAAAGTTGATCGGGTCGGTATCCTTGTCTGCCTCCATGTCTCTTACCTTTCAAATCTCTTTCCCTAACAGCATCTACGGAAATTGTTATATGAACACCATAGTGAGTACTGCCAAAATCTGGGTGGTATAGCCCCCTACATGCCCACACATACATGCACACATACACCCATGCACATTATATTCGATAACATACCTATCATGATCCTAGGGTCTGAGGAACAAAACAGCATGACATGAACTCAAAAACAAGAGGAATTAAGGGCCACAGTAAACACAGGAGAAGGTAGCAGCTGCTGTCATAACAGCATATCCTGCGCTACAGTAAACTTGTAGCCTGGCTTGCTTGCTTGAGGATGGCACTCTATCACTTGAACCATGCCTCCATTCTGGCTTTTTGCTGCATTTTGAGGGAAGGAGCCAATCCTAGGGCTGGAACTCAGAGCCTGGGTGCTATCCCTGAGCTGTTTTATTAAAGAGTAGCACACTACCACTTTGAGCCACAGCTCTACTTTCAGCTTTTTGGTGGTTAATTGAGGATAAGAGACTCATGGGCTTTCCTGCCTGGGCTGGCTTCAAACCATGATCCTCAGAACTCAGTTTCCTGAGTAGCTAGGATTACTGGCATGAGGCACTGGCACCTGGCTTCACTGTTTATTTTTAAGATGTATCTCTCATTGGACTTTACTGCCCAAGTTGGCTTCAAAATGTGATCCTCCTGATCTCTGCCTCTTCTTTAGCCTCCTAGGGCACCTAGGATCACAAGCAGGAGCCACCTGCACCCAACTTTCCCATAAACTCTTTATATACAGAAAGAGTAACTCTAAAACCATTAAATGCAGTAACCATTGAATGCAGTAACAGTAGAGATTAAAAGACAAAATCAGCTTTGAATTGTTTACCATAGTCAACATATGGGTTCAACCCAGATGCCTGTCAGTGAATGAATGGATCAAGAAAATGTGGTTTGTATACACAATGGTATTTTTTGCTTCCATCAGAAAGAATGATATTGGCCCATTCATAAGGAAATGAAAAGACTTGGAAAAAAATTATATTCAGCCAAGTAAGCCAGACCCAAAGAAACATAGGTTGCATGGTTTCCCTCATCTATGGTAACTAGAATGTGCCTACATATCCACAAGTAAACACACTGGATGGCAAAAGACACACACACACACACACACACTTGGACATGATCTATTATATAGAACTCTAGACATTCACACAATGAGACCAAAGGAGAATATTTTTAGGAGAGGATCACAAAGGCTCATTAGCTATGTGCATATGATCATAAAAATGATATTTATCGAAATGAACTCCAAGAAATTGAAACAAGAGGTTTTATGCTGTTTTTTTCCTTTTTTTATTGCTGTTGTTGTTTTCTGTACCTTTTGTCTTGTTGGTAAGTTTATCTGTTTTCAGGAAGTAAAGAGGGAACACATAAATGGAGGGACAAAGTGAACAAATGCAGCAGTGATACTCACTAAACAGTAGGTTGAAAAGGAACTATACAACTTTGGGAGTGGCAGATGGGAGGGAAAACTGGGAGCAAGCGAAGGATGGGGTGTACTCATTACCTGACAATTTAACTGTAACCCCTCTGTAAGTCACCTTTACACTAACACTAATAATAATAAAAGACCATCTTTGAAAGATATTCAGGATCTAGAAAGAAGTCTCCCTAGTGACCAATTAAATAGGGGCACTGGCAGAGAAATTCATTGGGCTGAGTTAGAAGGATTTCTAGAAATTGTATCTGCTGCCTTTCCCAAATACTCAGAGACACACAGCCAATATCCAGCCGATAGTTTTGCTATGCCAAGACCTGTGTCCACCAGATGACAGTGTTTACACCCCGCCCCAACTCAGAGATCAGAAGGCATAACCCCCCTTTGATAGCCTGCCAAAAAAGGAATTAGGCCTAAGTCTTGCAAACAAGACTTTTGTTTGTTTCACATTGCTGGAGGTTTCCTGTTTGTTTGTTTTTTTTTCTTTTTTTTTCTTTTCCTTCTTTCTTCTGATAATCAAAACATCAGCCATGACATCATACTTGCAGTCTATATCTTGGCGTCTAAATTTGCTTTCTCTCCGTACACATTCCTATAAAGACCTTCTCTATTCTTTTTTGCTGTTTTCCCTTTCTTCGCATGCAAAGTAGTCATTTGTTCCAGGAATGCTAGAGGAATCGATACTTTAAAATTTACCCATGAAATTCATTACTACAACAAATGAAGTATAGAAGCAGTAAAAGGGCACTTGATCGATTTCGACAGTCTCAACGATTGCTGAAATCAACAGAACTCTGTTGATTGCTCTAAGGATGATAAAGGCTCCTATCAAAGCTAAAAATCAAACATCAAACAAAAACCTGAAAAAGTAATCAATCTCCTTAAAACCACAAGAAAACAAGGACTCCTGCATATATCATTTGTGTTTAGCACTGCTTCAGAGGGTCTTGCTAATTTACTAGTTTAAAAAAAATCGCAATCAAATCAAGTGAGTGGGCTACATTTGGCAGTAATAAGCAAGTCCTCTTTAGTTATAGATGGTAGAACCATTTGCCTAGAATACTCTGACTTAGTACTAAAGCAACATTGTTCTGTTTTGTTTTGTTGTTTTGTTTGATTTTTCTTGTTGGTTTGGTTTTATGCCAGTACTGGGGTTTGAACTCAGAGATGTGTTCTCTCGCTTGGCTTTTCCACTCAAGGCTGGTGCTCTACCACTGGAGCTACACTTCTGGTTTTTACTGATTAATTGAAGATATAAAAGTCTCTTGGATTTGCCTGCCTGGGCTGACTGAGATCTTAAGATCTCAGCTTCCAGAACAGCTAGTATTACAGGCAAGAACCACCAAACTCCAGCCAAAACTTAAAACCAAGCCAAACAAAACAAAAACAATAATGAGTGAAGTCAGACCTAGAGACACAAAGAACACGTTTTTCTCTCATATATAGAAGCTGTAAGCTTTTTCACCCCAGAAGCTAGATCTAACTTATAGATGTATAAGTAAACACATGCAGGGTTGTATGCAAGTGTACACAAATGTATTGACCAAAGCATGGCATAGGCAAGGGAGAGTTCAATTCCTTAGAAAAACTAACTCATAGTCCAACAAAATGAGTGCTGGGGACCTGGTACTTGAGAAAGATGGGAAGAAGGTCAGGAGGAGATGGTAAACAAATGAAGAGAGGAAGGAAGAATGTAGCTATAATACTCAATGCAAAATCCTAGGAAGCTAGGAAAGTCAAGGGGAGGGCTTGGGAGGGATGGGGGAGAAATAGTCAAAGGGGAGACATCAATTGAGATTCATTGTACTTATAAACTGATTTGTTGACTAGCAGCCCCTTTGTACAACTACTTAAAGATTATTTAAAACTATAATTAAAAAATTAAGTTTAACAGATATACAACAATTTTCTTTGTACCAGTAGAAATCACTTAGAATCAGATTGGAACTTAAAAAATGTCTAATAAGGGTGAATCGCGTTACCACTAAATCGCTTGCCAAAGACTCAACAAAGCCGATCTCTGTGAACAATACAATGAATACCATAAAATAAGATCCAAACACATGCATGGGAAGACCAATATTATAAAAAGTAAAATCAATCCTTTTCAAAATACACCACATTTCTATAAAAATAAAAAGGGCTCTTCTATGGAAAATGGCAGTCTTATTTTAAGTCTTTGAATGAAAGATCAATGCAAAAGATTGCTAAGAAAACGTTGAGAAAAGGAAGAGTAAGAGAGAGAGTGTATAAAAGTTTGTGCAATGAAAATAGTATTGTGTTTGCACAAGAATGTTCAAAGAAAGTAGTAGGAAGGTCCAGAAATAAATCCAAACTTATATAGGAACTTAATACATGATGTAGGTGGTATTTTAAATGCAGTCATGAAAGAATGGTTTATTTTATCAATGAGAATCGCATTGGCTATTCATCTAGAAGAAAAACAAAAATAAACTTCAGATGACTTAAAGATAGAATATTTTTTTAGAAAAAGCACTAGAGATTATTAAGTGAAAAATTAGGAGGATATTTAGATAGTCATCAGATGGGAAAGTCCTGCTTAAAGCAAGAAGAGCATCCAAAAGCTATTGAAATACTTTAAAACAAAATAATTTTACTTAAAAAATTTTAATGTCTCAGTGACAAAAAGAGCAATCTATAAAATTCATACGCCTCTGATAGGTTAGAAAAAAATATTTGAGCCAGGCACCAGTGGCTCATGCCTATAATCCTAGTTATTTAGGAGGCTGAAATCTGAGGATCGTGGTTCAAAGCCAGCCAGGGCAAGAAAGTCCATGAGATTCTTATTTCCAACAAACTACTCAGAAAAAGCCAAAAGTGGCACTGTGGCTCAAGTAGAAGAGCTCTGGTTTTAGCACAAAGAGGCTCAGGGACAGTGCCCAGACCCTGAGTTCAAGCCTAGGATTAGGAAGAAGGAAGGAAGGAAGGATGGAAGGAAGGAAGGAAGGAAGAAAGGAAGGAAGGAAGGAAGGGAGGGAGGGAGGGAGGGAGAGAAAGAAAGAAAGAGGGAGAGAGAAAGAGAGAGAGAAAGAAAAAGAGAGAAAGAGAGAAAGAAAGAAAGAAGGAAGGAAGGAAGGAAGGAAGGAAGGAAGGAAGGAAGGAAGGAAGGAAGGAAATTTGCCAAAAGATTTGAAAGCCAAGGGTTAATATCCCTGTCATATAATGAAGGACAATTGTTTTAAAACTCAAATAATGAACTGACAGACAAATGGATATAGTGTAATCAAGAGGAAACATATCAGAGAATCCATCAATACTTGAAAGTTGCTCAGTATCAGAAGTAGACAGACAAACAGAAATATAAACAAACAAGATGCTTTCTACCATCTTTGGTTTAGAAAAACTGGGATAACTCTGAGAAACAAGAGAAGGATGACCAGGACAAACAGGAGAAAAGGCCGCACGGTGCTCACTGGGTACCAGTCATGGCTTTAAATGCTTTACATATGGTAGCGCCTATCTGTCCTTTCAACAATCCAGGAAAATGGCATTATTACCATCCCCATTTTGTACATAAAGGCACAGATGAAACAAGCTTTCTTACTATTTGCAAGAATCTCTGGAGTTTACTATTCTAGCCTATGCTATTTCACTTAAAAAATGCTGATCAAGCCTTAAGAAGGTTGCTCATGCCTGTAATCCTAGCTACTCAGGATGGCATTCAAGGCCAGTCCCCATAGAAGAGTCCATCTCTAAAATACAAAGCAAAAAGCAATGCTGGAGGCCTGGCTCAAGTGGTAGAGCACTAGATAGCCTATCAAGGATGATACCCTGAGTTCAAACTCCAGTATCTCCCCCCCCCATTCCCTGACCAAATAAAGTGCTGATCAAGGCTGTGTGTGATGATTTCCACTTTTCATTAAAGCTGCTTGGGAGGCAAAGGTCAGGGGGATTTCAGTTTAAGGCCATTCCATGCTCTCCCTCAAAGAAAAATTATCAAGACCTCATCTCAACGAACAAGCTGGATGTGGTAGGAAGGTTGATGTCTGAGGTCAACCAGGGAAAAAACCATAGAAACCTTCTTTAAAAGTAACTAGAGCACAAAGGCTGGGTTATGGTTCAAGTAGCAGAGTAAAACTTTCAAGCAAAAAAACCCTCAAAACAAAAAAACCGCATAAGGACTTGAGTTCAAACACCAGTATGGCCAAAAAAACAAACAAAAACATGACTGATCAAGACCTAGAAAACTGGTTTTATTACACAATAAGGAGTAAATCTACTGTTTGAAAAATACGAGCTAATAGAGATGTTTATAAAATAAATCCTATCAAGGAGTTTCTGAGTAATGTATGTACTTAAGTCTCATTTATGAATGAAAGAAAGGGGAATGGAACACAGAAGGATGCAATGTACACACCTAAAGATGTGTATATGTGGCTCTCTCTCTGTCTAACTAGAAATACTGGTTAGGTCCCAGGCAGGGCAGGGGGTACAAGTGGAAGGAGAGCTCTTTGTCAACCATCCCTTTCTGTATCTGTATTTTGATTGTCATACTACAAAAAAAGAAGGCTTGGCTTCTAGAGGCTTAATTTTGGAGACCAATTTAAAAAAACTAGAGCAAAATAACCTGAACTCTTTATACTTTTGTGCTCTGGGATGAAACTTTAAGCATTCTAATTTTACAATTTTCAGCCTCCTGTGGTTTCTGTCCATGCTGCTCAATGGCTCCATCTGCTGGCTACTTCTAGGATTGCACTACCTCCCCACTTTCCCCACCCATGACTTCCAAGCTTTCTACAGGGTTTGGCACTGGAGATCCAGTAAGCTATCGATCATCTTTCTCTCCCTCCCTCTCTCTCTCTCTCTCTCTTTCTTTCTTCCTTCCTTCCTTCCTTTCTTCCTTTCTTCTTTCCTTCCTTCCTTCCTCTCTTCCTTCGAAGGAAGGAAGCTATCTTTCTTTCTTTCCTTCCTTCCTTCCTTCCTTCCTTCTTTTCTTTCTCTCTTTCTTTCTTTTTCATTGTTTCTTTGACACAGCAATGATAGGAAAAAATATCCAACAAATTCCTTCAACCAGGGTTCTCAGTACCTAAGATGAGCACACAGTGTTATGCTACCCGCCAAAATTTGAGTCTTGAATTTTTTTTGGGGGGGTGGGATGGTGGTCATGGGGCTTGAACTCTGGGCTTGGGCACTGTCCCTGAGCTCTTCAGCTCAAGGCTAGCGCTCTATCACCTGATCCACAGGGACACTTCCAGTTTTCTGGTGGTTAATTGGACTTTCCTTTCCCAGCTCTGAACCTTGATTCTCAGATCTCAGCCGTCCCCCTGCCCCCCGCCCAGTAGCTAGGATTACAGATGAGTCACCAGTGCCCAGCTGAGTCTTGCTTTTTTCCATTGTATACTCCAGCCTCTTCTGACCATGAGCACCATGAGTGTGCACTCACACTTCCTGTGGGTGTGCATCACTACCTTGCAAGTAAAAGAATGTGTATCTTTGTTCTCCAGACACATGGCAGACATCCCATGAGGTAGACGTAATGAGTTTCAGTAGTGAAATATTTTTATTTCCACTCAAATTGTGTGTTTTTGTGTGTGTGTGTGTGTGTGTGTGTGTGTGTGCGCGCGCGTGTGTGGTGGGGAGAGGGGTCTTGGGATTTGAATTTAGGGCCTGAACACTCTCCCTGAGCTTTTGTCCTGGAGTCTGGAGCTTTATCGCTGGAGCCATAACTCCACCAAACGTTGATTGATAGTTTTACCAGACTCACACCACATGGGACAGAATTGATCTCCAAAAGGAAATGTTAGAGACCCCACAAAATAGTGACGGATGGCCACCACATCTGCTGTCATCGAAATAACCACACAACATTATCTGCCAACCCTGAGGAAACTGAGGTAAACAGAAATGATAATGCATATGACACTGAACACAATCTTGCAGCCATCTTGAAAGTCTCATGGACTTTACTGCCAAGGCTGGCTTCCAAACATGATCCCTAGATCTCAGCCTCCTGAGTAGCTAGGATTAGAGGTGTGAGTGGGTACCGGACTCTACTCAAGTTCTTAACCATGTTTTCCCGAAGCCCAAAGCCCTGTAATGGGTGGCTGAGCACAAAGTAGCCCCTCCTCAGCACTCTCAGCAACTCTAGTTACTAGCAGTGTTTTTCCTGTTACCGGGCTGACCACTTCCTTAGGTAATCTTCTTTGGGGGTTTCCAAAGACCCTCATCTGACCAAGAATCTTGGACAGTGCTACTTTAGATCATTACATGACCTACAAATATTGGAATAAGAGGTTTAAAGTTGATCTCATGACCTTAGAAAATGCCAAATTCCACATGGAGCTGTTCAAATTTGTTTCAAAGAGTCTCAGAGAGGCCAAGTTGGGCTATATCTAGATAAGGTAGATGTCTCAGGATGGACTCTGCCTTCAGTGGTTCATGCTAGCTTAATTTCAACTGTGGCAGAAGCATTTACACAACAGGAATTGGCAAGTGCTACAACTCAGGAGAGTCAATTACTAACAGTTACCAGCACAACACTGAATATATTTATCCTCTTCTTCTATAGCTGCCTACTAGCCTACAATTTTAAAAAAGAGCCAGGCATAGTGGTATGGGTACAGACCTGTAATCCCAACACTTGCAGACACAGGAGGATTAAAACTTCAAGACCAGCCTAGACTACATAGCTAGACTTTGTTTTAAAATAATAATAATAATAATAGAGCTTTATATGAGAAATATTTTATTTTTTCTTAATAGTCACTGCTGTACTGCTTTAAATTTCACCTCATTTGACATTCTATTAGAAAGAAATCATATCTAAAAATGTCTTACATGCCGGGTGCTGGTGGCTCACGCCTGTAATCCTAGTTACTCAGGAGGCTGAGAGCTACCGATCGTGGGTCAAAGCCAGCCCGGGCAGGAGAGACCGTGAGACTCCTATCTCCAATAAACCACCAAAAAACCGGAAGTGGCGCTGTAGCTCAAGTGGTAGAGTGCTCGCCTTGAGCTGAAGAGCTGAGGGACAGCGCCCAGGTCCAGAGTTCAAGCCCCACGACCGACAAAAAAAAAAAAAGTCTTACATGCCAAGTACTAAGAATACAATGTTAAGCAAAACTGAATCTTCCTGGACCTCTACAGGTTCATTTTAGGAGTCTAGTCACCTACTAATGATGCAAGATTGTGTTCAGTGTCATAGGCATGATCACTTCTATTTACCTCAGTTTCCTCGGGGTTGACAGATAAAGTTGTATGGTTATTTCTATGACAGCAGAGGTGGTGGCCATCTGTCACTATTTTGTGGGGTCTCTAACATTTCCTTTTGGAGATCTATTCTGCGTGTGGCATGATTCTGGTAAAATTATCCATCAAGATAAGATGCCCAGCTCTCCTGTCCAGTGGTGCTATGACTAAGACAAGGGCCATGCTCCCCTCCCCTGCATGCAGAGATTGCTGTTAGTTGAACACATAGCCAAACTGTAGCAATCCAAATTTGTTTTGAAAGAGATTTCCATGGATTCTAGAAATTCTGAGAACCCGGGGTATAAGAATTTGTGGCTGAGAAAAGCCTGTGATATGGGGAGAGATCCAAAGAAAATGAGCGTCATGAAGAAGAATGTAGACACAGCCGATGAAGGGGGAGGAAGGCAGGGAGGAAGAGGACTCCATGGCACCTTCTGTTCAAACTTCATCCCCACCCACCCGTGTCTGAGGCCAGACTAATTCAGGCAAGTTTTGCACACCAGCCAACCAATTCCTTTAAGCTTAGAGTACCTTGAATTGAATTTCTATCAAGTACAGTGGGTAGAATACTGATAAATACTCTATTATTCCTGGGAGAGGATTTTGGACATAGCGTTATGCCCACGGTGAGCTCCGAAGAGAAGCATCCAGATAGAAGATACCATCCAGCTGTGAATGAAATCCAGAAGCCCAAACCATAGGAGTCTGTGTGAGCCGAGAGCCCTGAGGGTATGCACATCTGTGAAGGCTCTGGCTCTTGTTCAGTCTCTCTCTCTGGGGCTTCTAATAGCCCTGTAAAGACCAATCTTTGGTCTACATTTGAGAACAGGAGAGGGAGAAAGGAGACAGAGAGGAGGGAAGGGGAGGAGAAGGGAAGAGAAGGGAAGGGAGGGAAAGGGAAAGGAAGGGAGTGGAGGAGAAGGGAAAAAGGAGGAGGGATTCGAGGAGTGGGAGAGGGGAGGGAGGGGAAGGGAAGGGAATTATCTATAAAGCAGACAAAACACTCACTCCAGGGAGAAAGGCCAACGGGTCAGAGTTAGGACTTTTTTTAAAGACTGGGCTGCCAGCTACAATCTGTGTAAACCACTCATGTACGCTTTTCCCAGTGATCTGAAATGAAAGTGAGGATTACAGATCAGCTTCTCCAGTGACCTCAACGCAGTCAACACCACCACTTCCCTGCTACCGCTTCTCCATCTCTGCTCTCTCTCTCCTTGTCCCTCTTCTCAGCCCATGGCTTTATCTTCTCCAGCATGGACACACTGGGAACGCACGCATGGATCTGAGTTCGTTACCCTTATCTTTTTGGCTTGCAATTGATTCTCTTCTTCGTTCACTTCCACTTTTCAGGAACATCCACGAGGCTAAGAATTCATGGGGCTGGAATGTTACTCTAGAGGGTGTGAGAGCGGCGAGGAGTTGAACACAATGGGGGCACCCATGCTGTCTGGCTGTCAGGGGTGTGGGGGGAGAGCTCAGTAAGCAGAAGAGATGGTGAACGCTAAAAAGAAACATCTCACATCGTTCCTTTGGAAGAATGATCAAGAAGAATCAACTCATTTGAACAATGGAGGGAGGTGAAGGGAACCCTGAAGTTATCATTGTCCCCTGTCCTGAGAGGGTGTTCTTGGGAGATCCAAACGCCATCCAGACATCTGCAGAGGTGGACAGCAGTCTTGATTAGCTCCGCTGTGTATTGGCTCCCTCCTGGTTTAGCTGCTGAGACAGAGGCAGAAGCAGGATGCTCTACTTATTTTGACATCAGCACTTCGGCCAAAAAGTAAAAAGCACAAATTATACTCAAGGAAAATTATGCTATGAGTCTATTCCAGATCCTTGGAAATCTATGGAAATAGCCTCACCCCTAAGAGAAAATTGCCTATCTGTGGTAGAAATGCATGGGCTTCCATGACACCAAAGCTGTGGATGAGACAGGTGGTTATAATGGAAATCCTCACACAGGAGACTCAGTCGTGGTCTAGATCAGGCTCCTGAGTCTCGCAGGACCAGAAAGTCCATAATACTGAGTCTTAGTTGACACTCTGTAAGGGAAAGTTAGTATAAACCAGACTGATCACTTGCTCATCCTTGGATTCAAGTATTTACTAAACTCTCCCAGGCCTATTGCATATATTTAACATTAACAACAAAACAGGCAGTGTGTCACCTCCAGGTCTCAACCACAGAGATGATATCGTTAGCAATACAGGGTAAGTGTGATACTCTGTTAACACAGTTGTGTACTACATACTATAGAAGTACAGTGAATGTTGAGAAAACTCTGAATCAGTTTGTACCTGGCAGAGGGCATACCATGATGGTGAAGGTGGTTTTGCCAGGGCAAGTCTCAGGCATTGCACTCAACTTCCTGCAGCTGCCCCAAATGTGGGGGGCTTGGCTATGTCATTTGTAAGGGCACTGTGCTCAGAGAAGAGAAAGAAGAGGATGAGAGAAGGGAGAGGAGACAACGAGAGATGAGAAGAGGAGGAAGCAAGGGGAGGGGAGAGTAAGAGGAGGGAAAGGGGATAAGGAATGAGAGGAGAGGAGAAGAGGAGAGGAAAAGAAAGGAGAGGAGGGGAGAGGAGAGGAGAGGAGAGAGAAGAGAGGAAGAGAGGGGAAGGGCAGAGAGGGGAGGGAAATAGAAGAGAGGAGAAGAGAGGAGAGGAGAGGAGAGAAGAGAAGAGAAGAGAAGAGAAGAGAAGAGAAGAAAAGAGAAGAGAAGAGAAGAGGAGCCCCTGAATTCAAACAGCTCCTAAGATAAATGCCAGTTACCTGAACTCATTGTGATGGAGCTGGTTGATGGAGACACAGAGATCCCATCACCAGGCTCCATCTTTTACTACCTGCATGACATTGTAGAAACTAAGCTCTCCAGAGAATGTAAGTGCACCTTGTAGAGTGCTCTGATGTGTGTGTGTATGTGTGTGTGTGCAAATTTTAATTAGCGATGCATCTTGTAGGTAGAAAATATTTGCACCTAGAACTGTACTGAAAGAAGGCAGAGGGAAGTTCCCATACATAGACTTCCTTTCTCTTTTTGTCCATGTCTTCAAATACACCACAGTTTCCCTGTCTGGTTTGATTAAGTGGATTTTAAACAGGTTGTGATATAGAAGAGGAAAAGAAGAAACAAGTATTTCTAGTAGTTTGAAATCACTTATCTTGATTAAAAGACAGGCTGTATATATAAACATGTCTTATTTAAAGCTGAATAAAGACCCAATTCATCCTAAGTAATGGTCAGCATTTTAAGTAATCTTTTCTCAAATCTAAGTTGAAAGGCTATCTTAGAAACACATAAGAAGATTATAAATGGATCTACATTGTGTCAAAACAAAGGAAGAAAACAACAACAACCCTACAAACCCTTCGGCTGACCCTCTTTCTGCCTTCTTATCCTCAAAGCTTACAGAACAAACTTTGGTGAAATAAAGACATATAGAAAATCCTTCCCAGAATTCTATTTGGATGCCAGGCCTTACACTCTCCCTAGGATTTTTCACTCAAGGCTGATGCTCTACCACTTGAGCTACACCTCCACTCCCAGCTTTGGAAGATAGGAGTCTCTCAGACTTTTCTCCTGCCCAGTCTGGCTTTGAACTAAGATTCTCAGATCTCAGTGTCCTGAGTAGCTTAGAATAACAAGCATGAGCCACCCACACCCGGTCTGGTCATCTTTATCAGAGGATCAACTGAAAAGAGACATTCATAACTATAACCATCTGTCCTCCAAAACTCAAGTAACTCCTCTCTCCCCCTTCCTTCTCCCAAGACACAGCATCATTTTTTTTTACCATTGGTGCCAGAAAGAATCACTTCTACTTGATTCCTTCTCCCTCATCCTCACCAAGGTAGCCCCTGAAATGCCTTAGCTCCAGGTCGGCATGAGTCGCCTCTGTTCCTCTCCTCCAGGATCAGATTGTCTCTGTGTTTATCTACATTTGCACCCTTTCCTGCCAGTATATCCGACATTGCCTTTCCACGGGACCCTGAGTCCTAGATTGCATATCACTCAGCACTAACCTGATGCTGAAACTCTCAGGTAGAATGCAGTCTCCACACCATGTTCCTCCTTGGACGATAACCTTGCTTTTTTTGTGCAGCGTTCATTCTTCCTGTGGTTCACATGGAAAACACCCCCAGACACATTCTCCATTGCAAGTCCAGCTTCTTCTCCATCTCTGCTCCCAGGTATTGCTACCCACAACTTTCCAAATGTGGAATCAAACCTTCTTTTTCTA
Source organism: Dipodomys ordii (assembly GCF_000151885.1). Taxonomy (NCBI): domain Eukaryota; kingdom Metazoa; phylum Chordata; class Mammalia; order Rodentia; family Heteromyidae; genus Dipodomys; species Dipodomys ordii. The sequence goes on from NW_012267235.1 coordinate 10,199,564, forward strand.
GCATCATTTTAAACAAAAATCATTCCACTCCAAGCCCAAAACCCCAACAGAGCTGTTGGCAGGATGGAATTTCCTCTAGATTTTCTTTGTAACGACACACATGACTTCTCACAAGCTGTGAGGATTTAGTAGCCTTGAAAGTAACTATTGGGTGTCATGGAGACATAGCCTTCAAAATCAAGGCTGTAGTTCCCTAGACACAGCCAGGAGGGACTGCCCTAGGAATAAATCCAGATCAACTTAGACTTAACCACTCAATTTAGCATTTTCCCCTTAGTGCAAAGTTATTCAGTGCAACTTATTCAGGAGAAGTTGCTCTTGGCTTTGAAATCTAGATCTTTTCTGGAGACTGTGATAAGCTGTGAGGATCCTCTTGAGACAGTGGGTAGTGACAGAGAGCTCCAGTTCCCATGCATTGCATTGCTTAGCCACTGTGTTCAGTAGATTCAGTGGATTCAGGGAATCCTCAGTCTCCATTGTTTTCAAATTACCATGCAGACATCTTTCTGTCATAAATGGCAACACAACGGTAGACTAAGACAATCTATGAAAATCTATCCAAAGTTGCCAATATAAAAGTGGAAGCAGATAAGAAAGAAGAATGGAGGGCAAAGCGTCTTAGCCAGAAACAGGCCCATCACAAGGGTCTGTATAGGCTTGTTAAATGAATGGAGAAAACATAAGTCTTAGTTCTTACAGTGGATTTATGGCAGAACCGTGCTCTATCATGAAAGACAGAATGAAATGAAGCACCCTATGCTTGCTCTCCACAGCTCTCACCCTCTCCCTCAGCCTCACCAAGATTCCAAAATTACACCCAGGGACAGGACATCTACAGCCTAGTCTGACAGGGTTACTATAGCCCCTGTCCCCCAGTGCCAAACATGGTCAGACAATATGGTAGCCATCATCCCAGAAGGAAGCAGGATGTGACTTGGGCTGTCATTGAATAGATGAAGAGACCACAAGTGAGTGAAGATATGCTCAAAGGAAAGCATCATGGGATGGCAATCAGACACCAGAGGACAAAGAGAAGATGTTGCAATCCTTGGGTCTAAGCCATTGGACTCTACTAGAAATGTAGGCCACCCAATTCAATTTGAATTTCATATGACCAGTGTCTATATCTTTAGTTTAGTCATGTCCCAGATATACTCACCCCTCAGTGTCCATGAACAAACGATTCCAAGACCTACTGCAGAAATCCACAAACCCTCTATACAGGGAACGGACCTGGTGGAGCACATCTGCAATCCCTCTACTTTAGAGGTAGAGATAGGAAGATCGTGGTTCAAGGCCAACTCCTGACAAAAGAAGGAGATCCTATCTGAAAGATAAACTAAACTACAAAGGGCTGGGGGCATGTCCTAAGTAATAGAGCCACCTGCCTAGAAAGTACAAAGCCGGAGTTCATACCCCAGTACCACCAAAAATAAAAAGTTCCTTATACAAAATGCCATAGCATTTACATATTATGTGTATATCACATAACCTATACACATCTCACAGTATACTTTAATCCTCTCTAATTTGCTTCTAATACCTAATACAAGGCAAATGCTATGTAAATGAATGTCATACTATATCGCTTAGGAAATAATGACAACAAAAAGTGTTTACGTGTTCAATACATTTTGTAAAACTAGAATTTGAACTCCAAGACCTCACACTTGCTAGGCTTGCTTGGCTGGAGGTCTTCCACTTCAGCCATGCCAACTGCCCAGATTGTGCTGGTTATTTTGGAATAGAGTCTCACAGATGTTTATGCCCAGGCTAGTTTTGAATCAAGATTCTCCAGATCTCAGCCTGCAGAGAGGCTAGGATTATAAGCATGAATCATAGGCCAAAAGAAATTTTTTAAAGTATTTTCCATCTGTGATTGGTTGAGCCCATGTACATGTACCCTGGACATACAATGGCCACCTGTAGTATACATGTTGTTTATACTTAACCACTAACTGTTTTCTATTTGAAATTTAAATGCAATTGTGTGTGTGTGTGTGTGTGTGTGTGTGTGTGTGTGTGTGTGTGTTAGTCCTAGGGGGTTGAACCCCGGCCTGCACCCTGTCTCTGAACTTTTGTGCTCAAAGCTAGGCACTCTACTACTTGAGCCACAGCACCCCTTCCTGGTGATTCATTGGAGATAAGAGTCTCATGGACTTTCCTGTACTGCCTAACTTGAAACTGTGGTCCTTAGATCTCAGCCTCCTGAGTAGATAGAATTATAGATGTGAGCCTCTGAAGCCTGGTGGATGCCATGAACTTTAACAGGAAGCAAATATTTGCCCCTATTCTCTTGAGTATAGCTATGATTGCAGGTGTGAGCCACCGGTACCTGGACAGAACAGAGGACTAGCATCTGTACCTCCTTTAAGAAGATGATACGGTACTATTACTCTGCAGGATAAACTCAGGAAAAGACTCAAATTCAAAATTTTGAGTACTTTTGCTATTGAATTCTTATTATCCTAAAGAGGGGGGGGATTGTAAATCCAACCGTAGTTTGATTGGGATCCCTCTGTTCTTTGCACAGTTAAAAGGATCACAAAGAAAAGGAGTGGGTGGAGTGGGAGGGAAAAACTGAGAGGGGGGAAAATACTCATTCCCTGACTTATGGAACTGTAACCCCTCTGTACATCACTTTTATAATAACAATAGGATGAAAGAAAGAAAGCAAGCAAGGAAGGAAGCAAGCAAGGAAGGAAGGAAGGAAGGTAAGAAGGAAGGAAGGAAGGAAGGACAGGAAGGAAGAAAGGAAGAAAGAAAGAAAAAAGAAAGAAAGAAGGAAAGTAAGAAAGAAGGAAAGAAAGAGAAGGAAGGAAGGAAGGAAGAAAGAAAGAAAGAAAGAAAGAAAGAAAGAAAGAAAGAAAGAAAGAAAGAAAGAAAGAAAAAGGGGTGACTATTTCCATCCATCTGCATTGAAGGCTACCATCAATGCACGGAAATCTGATCATTCTTTCATTGTCTCCACTTAGTCTTATATTCCACAACTGTCTACTTAGGTCTCCAATTGCTCGGATTAGATAGATCCCATGGGTAGGCTCTTACCCTGACAGTGGGTAAGCTCATACTCCTCTCTAGCAGAGACAGCATGTCCATGGAATTCTGTGCCTAGGCTCCCTTTCAGATAACCCTCATGGAGAAACCAAGGCATCCCACATGCTAACGGGCCTCCAGTTCTCCTGTCCCAGGGCAATGAAAACATCTTCATGCTTTGACGTTCCCCAGGAATATGAGAATCCAGGAGAAGCTTCCATTGGGGCTCTAGATCGTGTTCTGCAGGACTGTGCAGATAGGGAGGGATCCCTGCAGGTATTTTTGTCCTTGGGTTCCATCTAGGAAACGGCCAACGGTAAACCGACAGCCACCACTCCAGTTCTTAAAACACTATTTGGAGAAAGACATGGAGGTGCCTTGGGCCTGCTTGCCCGGCAGTCTATCTGATGAGAAATGCAGTAGAAAGTACAGACTGAAAAGCCAAATACCTGTCAGTCTCCTTCACACTTCAGTGTTGCCAGAAGGCTATAAAAATGTCATTGTCTCTCAGCTGCTGGTGATTATATTACCCTTTACCTTGGCTGTTGGTAATAAAAAATAAAAAAGCAAATATCTTTTTTTTTCCTTTTTTTCTTTCTTTTTTTTTGGCATGGCTCTGGCCTTCCTCTAGCCTTTTTCAAACAATAACAGACTAAATATAAAGAGACAGAAGTCATTACTTGGCTCTTTAACCCGTGCCAAGGAAAATGAATAATTAAGGAAACATGACTTGAAAGAAATTTACACAGTTGCTTTTAAGTTAGACCCAAATAAGTGCCCTTTAAGAAGACATCATTTCCCCCTTTATCTTAACATGGCATTCATACTCTCCCCTCGTATATTATGGTTGCTACTGTTTAGATCTTAGCAGGAGAAAAAAGAATGCTTTTAGTTTCCATTATCCTATTATAAGTCCCAAATCAAACAGAGGCGCAGAGATCCATGAGAGGGGCCAGGGCTGTCTGTTTGTACAGCTTCCTTCACATCTGGCCCAGCCGTCAATATTTAATTTTGTCCACAGGGGACAGTAGTTCCCAAATACGGTTCACCATCTCCCCTTGAAGTCTGGCTGACTGTTTAATGTGTGCTCCATTTTGTTCTTTAATGCTGTCGAGAAGAAACACGCACAGGTCAATATGTATGCTCTGGCGTTTGATAGGTGCTGGGCGAGGTTGGTCTCTGCTGGGTAGTGGTAGCTGGCTCATTCTCTGCTTGCTCTGTCTCTCTTCCTTCTCCCTGTCCCCCAGAAAATTGAGTCTTCAGCTTCCCTTAGGCAAAGAGGATTAGGACAGAGCTAGCACTAGCCACAATGGAGCACTTCTGAGCAAAGCCTTGGCCTGTTAGAGGGAACACAGCATGAAGTAGTAAACCAGCAAGTTGAAGACACGGAACAACTTTGCCCAGCCTGGGACAGTGAAAGAAGGTCATTCAGGGACTTCAGGATTGGCCTGCCCATTGTGGCTTCCAAACATGGAGACTGTCTGATGTCTGTCTGAGCCCAGATGTGCAGCAATGCACACAAGGTGTGAAACCAAAGAGACTGACTTAGTGTGAATGTAATTGTATCTGGAGATGATGTCTTACAAGAAGTGATCATACTAAAGTGAAATGAAGCCACTAGGGTGGGGTCCTAATTCAATAATTGATGTCCTTATAAGAAGAGGGAGGAAGGCCAGGAAGGAAGGGCTGCACAGGCACTGAGAGAGGACTATGTGCAGAAGTAGAAAGAGGGAAACCACCTGCAAGCCAAGAAGAAGGGTCTCATGAGAAAGCAGCCTTGATACACTTTGACCTTGGACTTCCAGCTTTGGTGCAGGGATACATTTCTGTTGTATAAACCACCAAGTCTATGTGGTATTTTGTTATAGCAGCCCTAGCAAACAAATATACACTACGAAGATCCATCCTCTGTCCCTGCCTGAGAAGTGACTGTATGCATTTCTAAGGACTTCCATAGCAAAGCACTAAACAAAGTTCACTGAGGACAAAAGAAATGCAATGTCCTACAATACTGGGAGCCAGAAGGCCTTAGCCTTCAAGGTGTCAGGGTTAGTTCCTCCTGAGAGCCAGGAAGACGAACTTCTTTCCCACTCCTGGGTTTCACTGGAGCACATTGGTGTACTTTGGATTCCAGATGCATCGCCCTGATCTCTGCCTCTGTCTTCACAGGAAATTCTTCCTGAACACTTGCCTATCCTGTATCCAGATTTTAGTCTTTTTATAAAGACATTCAGCCTATTATATTAGGGATCACCCTAATGACTTCTTTCTTTCCCTTTTTTTTCCAATGCTGAGGATGGAACTCAGGGCCTTGTGTGTACTAAACAAATGCTCCACCACTGACCCCAAGCCTTATCTGTTTTTCCATTTTGGTATAGTTGAAATGAGGATAGATAGATAGATAGACAGACAGATAGATAGATATATTTAGATAGATGGGAGAAAGGTAGATGATAGATACATACAAATACATGATAGAGAGATGATACATCCATACAAGATAGATATATAGATTGATACATAGATGATTGATAGACAGCTAGATATCTATGGTAGGCCTATTTTATGATAGATTGTGTACATTGCAGAATTGTTAAATCCTAATGATCTCACCTTGATTTGATCATCTACAAAGACTTTATTTCCCTTAATATTCACAAGACTTTGGAGTTGGGATTGCAACGTGTCTTGGAGGACACAACTCAGTCATTAACTTATAGAATATCTTATTTCTGTATATCAGATGGTTATTGGTGAGTAAACAAAGGTGACCCTGCTCCTCATTTTTTCCTTTCAGCTGTTCAGCCCTTCCAGTCTGATTACTCACCAGTCTTTCCAGTTCTTTTATCAGAGACAGAACTTTCCTGGGTCCAATAAGAAAGACAGCATCCGCCGTGGTCCCTCCTGAGAAACCCTGTGGCAATAGATGTGCCCAAGGCCACAATATTTCCTGGCAGAGGTGTCATTCCCAGAGAGTGTAAGACCACCAGAGATGCTGCACAACCAGTAGAAGAAAGAGAAGTTGAAAGAGCTGTACAAATCCCTTATAGATGTGTGTGTGTATGTGTGTGTGTGTGTGTGTGTGTGTGTGTGTGTGTGTGTGTGTGTGTGTGT
>NW_012267235.1:10205763-10215261 GCF_000151885.1 Dipodomys ordii
TATGTGTGTGTGTGTGTGTGTGTGTGTGTGTGTGTGTGTGTGTGTGTGTGTGTGTGTGAATGCATGAGTACCAGTACTAGGGCTTGAACTCAAGGCTTCATGCTCACTCAGCTTTCTTGTTCAAAGGTAGTACTCATCACTTGAGCCACATCTCCAGCCCAGCCTTTTCTGATTAATTGGAGGTAGAGTCTTGTGGATTTTTCTACCTAAATTGGCTTCCAAATGCAATCCTCCTGATCTCAGCCTCCCGAGTAGTTAGAATTACAGGAATGAGCCACTGGTGCCCAGGTAGATGCACATACTATTCATCTATATAGTTTCTGTTCTGTTGGACTTAGCCTTCATCTCCTGTATCAGTCTCTGCTGCCCCTCCTCCCAGCCCCCCACTCTCCAGGGAGAGAATAGCATTGCAAAGGAGCCTCTAAGGAGTTTATATGGTCCCATTAGACTCAGAGCAGAAAAAAACATCAGAAGACAGCAGCAGATTCTTCTGATAACAGCTAGACAGGAAGAGAAGAAGGACAAACAGAGTTTTTGGAATCCACCTTGACTTGTTTGCCTTGCCTAGAGGTGATTCATTATCCATCCACACAGGAAAAGGCACATGCTTCGGAAATGCTCTCCAGTGAACTCCATCCATTTGTGTTTTTGTGGCGTCAATCCAAGTGGTGAAGGCCTAGGGAGGGCTTGTGTAAAGAGATGAATCTACAAAGCAGTTTTGTTCTACAACGCATATTTGCTCTTTCAAAGCAAATGCAGCAGGAAATCCGAGTCACTGATGCAAACCTCTGCAGTTAATTTGTTCCCACGGGCATATTAGGGGGCCATTATCTGAGAAGCATATACATGAAAATCCCATTATTTGAAATAGATTCGCTGCCTTTCTGTTTAACTCTAGGCTGTGCCTTGACAAGTTAAGTGAGTAGAGAGAAGGTTGGGATGGGGTGCTAGCTGTCAGCAAGAAGGACACAGGCATGGCAGCCCCCAAAGGATGCTTATTTCAAAATCATTTGCAGTCATAATAGTCAATGCATGTCCTAAGAAATTAAGCAAGTTGAGGGGAGGGGCTGGGTGGGGGGAGAATGGTAAAAGAGTGGACATCAATCAAGATGCATTGTACTTCTGATTTGTTGAATGGAAACTCCTTTGTTCAACTACTTAAAGACTATAAGGAAATATATATATATATATATATATATACATTACATTTATATACAATATATATATAGTATATATATTTTTCTAGTCCTGGGGCTTGAACTCTGGATGCTGTCCCTAAGTTTTTGTGCTCAAGACTAGCACTCTACCTCTGGAGCCATGGCTCCACCTCTGGCTTTCTGTGGTTAACTGGAGATAAGAGTATCTCAGACTTTCCTGCCTGGGCTGGCTTTGAACCATGATCCTCACATCTCAGCCTCCTGAGTAGTGAGGATTACAGGCATGAGCCACTGGTGCTTGACGAAATACAATTTTTAAAAGTCACATGTAGGATCCAGTGTGTGTACATGTGGAGTTCTGTGAATTGTAACTCGTGCTCTGAGCAGTGTCAGGCCACAAAACCCTTGTCATTTGGTGATTCTGAAGTTTGATTTCAAGTGAATCCATTGTCTGCGACTCTACTGAACTTTTGAAGTCTGAACAGTAAGCGCATGGATGCGTGTGACTTGTTTGGACAGACAGCATCCCAGAGGACATCACTTACAAGGTACCCTGGCATCAGCGCTTTCATTCATTCATTCTTTTTTTCTTTTTTGCCAGTCCTGGAGCTTGCACTTAGGGCCTAGACACTGTCCTTGAGACTCTCTGTGCTCAAGGCTAGCGCTCTACCACTTGAGCCACAGCGCCACTTCCGGCTTTTCTGTTTACGTGGTGCTGAGGAATCAGACCCAGAGCTTCATGCATGCTAGGCAAGCCCTCTACCACTAAGCCACATTCCCAGCCCACCTGGTATCATTTCTGTCTGGCCTTCTCTTTGTTAACACTTTAGCATGCAGAGGTACCTGCCCTATCTGCATGGTGCTCCCTCTATACCAGCCAGCTCTTCCGCATGCATGAACTGACTGATTCACAGTCTCTTCACACCCAGCCCTCCTGCTTCCTCCTACTGAAATCAGAATAGAATACTGGAGCCAGCTTTACAATGTGGTGGATGATAGGGAATTGGGTCTAACTGGAGCCATTTTGGCTTCTTGGTCGATGAAGATGAAATCCCACCCCCAGGAGATGGGCATGCCTGAATTCTTAGAGGCAGGGGTGGAGACTTGGACAATGGGTTACTAGACCTGCCAGACCTATACCATGAACTCTGGAGAGTCTTTGAACTCTTGGGCTTCTTGTGATCCTGCCCCCTGACCATGACCCTATTTAGGCCCTGACCAGCTCAGCCACCATTTTGTCCCAGACCGCTTCTCCTGACTCTTTTCAGGTCCCTCTTCAGCTCTCCATTAAAGTTGATCTGGTTTACTGAGATTGTTTGTTTCTGATCTTTCTTTACTATACCACCTTCATGGATCAGTTTCCTAATAGTATTAAGTGTGTTAGAGGCTGCAAGTTTGGGGCCATGTATTTGCATTCAGTCGCTGGCTTTCTAATAAAGATTCCTCATTCAACCTCTCAAAATATGGCTTCTATGTATCTCACGATTGAATTCCCATCTAACACTACCTCTTACACCTAGGGTGGCTTCTCTGTTTCCCTCTTCCATGAGCTCAGCAACAGCCACACACCAGGCAGTGTTCAGTCTAGGCTACTGACCTTGTGGTTGTTGGGTCACACTTAATGACAGAGCTAAAATTTCAGGATAGGGCCACCGGCTTTTTTTTTCTGCTCCTGTTCTGCGTCTTGTGCCCCTATCTGGCTGGGCCAGCTAAAGAACTCCTTGTCCTACTCACCAAGGTATAACCAGAGCTGATAAACTGAGGGCATTTCTGTAGAGCCACAGTGGGAGGCCCTGGGAGGCCCTACACACCACAGTCATCCTTCACTCGGCTCCCTGCTTCCTTCTCCAGGTCACGCCTCAGTCTTTCTGTCTACTCTTCCTAACACTCAGATCACGGTTCAGTGCTGGACTTGGCAGGAAGTCGGTGAGACTCTTATCTCCAATGAATCACCAAAAAGCCTGGAAGTGGAGCTGTGGCTCAAATGGTAGAGTGGTAGCCTTGAGCACAAAAGCTCAGGAACAGCTTCCATGTCCTGAGAGGAAAGAAGGACAGAAAGAAAGAAAGAAAGAGAGAGAGAGAGAGAGGAAGAAGGGAGGGAGGGAGGGAGGGAGGGAGGGAGGGAAAGAACGAGAGAAAGAGAGAGAGAGAGAAGGAGGAAGGGAGGGAAGGAGGGAAGGGGAGAAGGAAGCAAGGGAGGAAGGAAGGAAAGGAAAGGAAACACAAAATCCAAGGGATGTGTTTTAATTCTCAGTTAGCACGTGCTCATGTTCTGATCATACATTTCTCTCTCTCTCTCCACTCATTACAATGACTTCAAACTGAAGTTCATGCATCTGTATTAATATTGTCCCTCTAATGAAAAACTCGATCAAGAATCACCTTTCAGATTGCCCTAGGCAGCTTCTTCTTTTTAGTTATAAAGTGCTACAGGAAGTCTGCTGCTTAGGACACATCCTGAGTCTAAGACCATCTGAGAGCTTCTTAGCAACTTCATCCTAACAAAAGTCTGTCGCTGCTCCGCACCTCAGCTGCACACAATTAATCCCGTACCAGGGTGCTGCTGAATGAGTGATTCAGCAACCTTTCAAAGGGCCTGACTAATCTTCACACACAGGCAACATGTGCTACAACAAAGTGAATCCACCATACGACGTCAAGAAATTAAGCAGATTCTTTCATGGGTGGGGATGGGCGGGGGAGAGCATAAGCAAACACATTGCAAGCAGGAGAGAGCAAGGCATGTCCAGCAAAGAACAGGAATTTGACCTTGATGAACTGGAAATATCCTCCTTTCCAAGGCCAGGCCTGTTCCGTGGATGATTGCTGTTTGGGTAGTTCATGTTACTTTAGGAAAGATGGTTGGTGATGAAATAAGTTTTAGATACAGTGATCTAATCCAAAAAGAAGTTGAGTTCCTACTGCAGGACTTCTCAGAACCTTTATTACTGCTAGTGATCCTTCCCAACCTCCATTCCACTCATTGTTTCTGAATACTGCACACCATGGTATAGTTGTCCAGGTGAAGAAATTGTAACGATGGGTTACTTTTAACACACGTTTTTAGATTTTTTTAAACCAATTTTTCTACTCATGTCTGATCTTTGTTCTAAGAGACAATCGAAGCTATCACAACACATTTCGTCAAACTACCCATGTATTTTGAAGTAACCATAGATTTATTTTTTTAAAAAAAGTAGGGTACTGGCAGTTCAAATCTATAGTCTTAGCTACTCAAGAAGCTGAGATCTGGGGGACTGAGGTTTGAAGCAGAAAAGTCCAAGAAACTCCACCTCCAAAATAACCAGAAAAAAAAAAGCTAGACACTCAGTGTGGTTCAGGTGGTTGATCACCAGCCATGAATAAGAAAGCTGGGCAAGGAGGGTGGGGGAAGTGTACATTTCAACGCGTTTTCCCAGTGTTCCATTTTGTGTACAGCTCTACAATATCAAAGCCATGGAATTGGTATTGGAACCATCTACAGAGTATTAAATCTACAAAAGTGTGTTTATCTTGTTGTGTGTGTGTGTGTGTGTGTATGTTGTTGTTGTTGTTTTGCTTTTGGATTTTTTGTTGTTGGTGGTGGTCATCAATCTTGAACTCAGAGCCTGGGCACTGTCCCTGAGCTCTTTCACTCAAAGATAGCGCTCTACCACTTTGAGCCATAATGCCACTTCTGGTTTTCTGGTGGTTAACTGGAGATAAGACTCTCACAGACTTCCCTGCCTGGGCTGGCTTTGAACCACAATCTTCAGATCTCAGACTCCTAGGTAACTAAGATTACAGGCGTGAGCCCCTGGCACCCGGCTAAACATGTGTATATCTTTCAGGTCATATACCAAGAAGATCAAATTCTTTCCCAAACACACACACAGACACACAGACACAGACACACACACACACACACACACACACACTTTGTCTTTCTAGAACGTACAGAGTATGTCAAACAGGCAAAAGTCCTCTGCCGTCAACAGGGAATGCACATCTCCAGAACCATGACTTTAGTGGTCAGGTGTATTTCACAAAAAGATGGATGTCCTAGGAAGACATGTTGTACCCATCAGACTCCGTGGATGATTGCAATTAGTTGCATTGTATTACTAAACAGTGAGACTCAATGACTAACCTTTTTCCTTCATTGCAAGGAAGGGTCTTGGTCATGGCTGTTAGTTCTCAGTAACCATGTTTCACCCTGCTATATTCCACTAACTAGAAATGCAACAATTGCTGAGAATTTGCCAGAAATATAACATATCATGCCCAGACCCAGACCTCCTGAACCCAAGTCTACCTTGGGACAAGACCCTGAGCAATATGCATGCTAGCTGAATGGTTGGGTCTCTGCATCTACATGCAATAAGGTCAACTGTAGGAGAGGGAAGGTGACATTTTCATGTAGCCTCTTTGATATGGCAGGGGTGTTTGCTTGTTGGGGGCTGGTACTGAGACTTGGACTCAAAGCCTCACATTTTTGCTTAAGTTTTTGCTCAAAGCTTGGCACCCTAACACTTGATCCATATCTCCACGTCTGGCTTTGTTTTTGCTGGATGTCTAGAGGTAAGAGTCTCTCAGCCCAGGCTGCCTTTGAACTGTGATCCTCATATCTCAGCCTCCTGAGTAGGTTGGATTATAAGAGAAAGGCACCAGTACTTGTCTGTCATCACTGTTTTGACTATACATACGAGAAATCCTGAAAACAAACCTTCCTCTGCCAAGAGAATAGATAAGCTCACCCTGGCCATACCTCACCACCAGCCTGAGCCCATCTTTGCAAATCATCCCATTCCTCAGCTGCCGTCCTTCAGGTCGTGGAACCAGGAATTCAGAGACTAGTATACACCTCCACTGGTAAGACATTTTAAGCCACAGAGTTTGGTGGGACTGTTTGTATGCAATCTCTGCCACCCACCATCCCGCCATCAACTCCATCAGAACTTCCTGCCATGTTAGACTTCATGTGTGTCTCCAACATGAAGATTTCTTTGAGCTCCCCACAGAGAAGAAGTGGATTATGGGAAATCATCACACACTTCCTCCATCCCAGTGGACTTGAAGCGTGGTGTACCCTGCATGGCCAGGATGCACGGGTGAGTTTGTGGCTGAGATTAAGTTGCATTGACTGGGATTAAGAGTTCAGACGATGGTCAGAAAATAGTTTTCACCCATGTGAGGGAACTGGGGAGTCAGCCAACATTCTCCAACCCATTAGCATTGAACTCTAATGAGCTTGTCCAACTAGGTAGAGAGAAAACAGATGATAATGGGGGTTAAGGCGTATGTATCTGACTAAACAATTTGGGTGGGGGGCAAGGGGCTCCCTCTTAAAAGAAAGCAAAGGAACTGCGCTACACGGTACTGACAGAAACCAAAGTCCATTACTCCAATGGATAATTAAAATACGGTGCAAGGAGGGGAGGAGAAAATGTAAAACATTACTGTTTGAAGTTTAACCCTGCAGGTTTTCAAAGTCAGGTTTTATTTTTATTTTTTTCAGAAGCCTAACTGATTGGCACTGTCTCAAACCTCTGTAGGCAATTTATAGTCCTGGGTTAAACCAAAGCTTTGCCAAGAAGCCACACATGCAAATTGGAACATTGTTAACAATCATCTTGGAGCTCTTTCTACGCGGGATCCCCAGGCAGTGCTTAGAGAAATGCCCAGGCAGTGAAAGAGATTCCTCATTTATCTGGGAGAAGATACACTGTGGATGGAGGAGGCATCAAACATCTCTTTCTCTGGTTTGTCACAGCTCTGTAGTCAGGGACAGCTTTCAACAAAAGTGTTTTGTAGTGTTAACTGTGCCCCATAAGGACAACTACCCTCGAGTATTTCTGGACACTCAGTGAACTCAAATGCCAGGATGTCAGAAGCTTCAACACAACATACATTCTTGTAAACTAAAGGTCTTTAGCAAAGAGCTCAATCGACAGCTCACCTACACTACATTCTGCTTGGTTCTGATTTGCTTGTTATCTAATTCCAATTCCTCTGTGTGTGTGTGTGTGTGTGTGTGTGTGTGTGTGTGTGTGTGTATGCTGGAACTGTGACTTGAACTCAATGTCTTGCACCATCCCTTAGCTTTTTCCCTCAAGGGTGGCACCCTACCACTTGAGCCACACCTCTACTTCTAGATTTTTGCTGGTTAAAGTCTCCCAGGTTTGTCTACCTGGGCTGGCTTCAAACTGTGATCCTCAGATCTCAAACTTCTGAGCAGCTAGGATTCCAGGTGTGAATAGGATTTGTGCCTGGCTCTAATCCCTTCTTAATACTCTCTGTAGTAAAGAGAGCAATCTTTAAACTCTGCTCTTTTCTTCTTTTCTTTTTTGCCAGTCCCGGAGCTTGAACTCAGTGCCTGAGCACTGTCCCTGAGCTTTTTTGTGCTCACAGCTTAGCACTCTACCACTTGAGCCACAGCTCCACTTTTGGTTTTTCTGAGTAGTTTATTGGAGATAAGAGTCTCACAGACTTTCCTGCCTAGGCTGGCTTTGAACCACGATCCTCAGATCTCAGCATCCTAAACAGCTAGAATTACAGGTCTGAGCCATCGGTGCCTGGCTTAAGCTCTGTTCTTAATTTGACTTCAGAATCCCATCACTTTAGAGGGTCGCCTCAATCACTGCACACCCAGGCATGGATTTCGATAGCTATGATTTAGATTTTACTTTATTTAGAGCTGCTATGGTCTGAGACATCTCAGAAGACAAGCTCTTCACTTGTATTTAGCTGGCATGGACACCACACAGTCATGAGCTCTGGTCACTACTGGGGGTCACCAAGTGTTCAATTACCATTTACAAAGGATGCTGACGAGGCAGGAAGGTGTGCCTTTAGTCTGGGAACACTGTGGTGGGGGGGAGTGGTAGGGAGGGAGGTGGAATCATGTTTAGGTTTAAGCTTTAAAAATAATGGCTTCCCTAGGAAAGTATGGAAGAGAGGATACTCTAAGGCCATGTTCAGAGTCTTTGGGAAGACAAAAAGAGACGCAGACATGCAGGTCAGTACATGGGAGAAGAGTGTTTAGAGAGGCAGGAGATAAGGGTTGCCAAGTCCTTGGGAAGGGGACCCTATCAAGCTGCGTGTGGCTTGCTGGTAGGAAGAGACAGGTTTTCCCTTCAGGCCCGTTATTTACCAGCCTTTTTAAGTATGTGGTCGAAGGAGGTTACACTGAAATAAAAGAGAGAGACAGCAGCCAAAGGGCCATCATATCCATCCAAAAGGCAGACCACTGAGTTAGGCGACATGGGAAGCGAAATGAGTGCGAATCCCTCGGGCAGTTTGACGGCTGAGGGTGGACCCAGTCCCTCTCTGACTTGCCCATCCTCAGATCACACTTGCTGTAGACCCAGCTGAATGAGGTCTGGGAGCTGGATACTCAAATGGGAGTGCTGGCTTCAGGGACAGCACCTCTTATGCAGATGGTCCCATTCTCCAGGGAGCCACGCCCACCGGTTGCCATGTCTGCCTCCACCTGTCCGCAGTGATGGCTGTGTTGCCAAGTTCCCCAAAGTTGGGCCACTTGGTCCCTTCTGACCACACTACCACACCTCACAACTCCAGCCTCTACGGGGAAGAGACTCTGCATCTAAAAACCCACCAGGATGCTGTGTATTTGCTCTCCAAAGATTTAGGGTTTCACCCCCTGCCATCGTGTCCCAGGATCCCCAGAGACTGGTTGTTCTGGCCAGCAGCCTTCAGTCTCCCCAGCAAGCCACTCTGGGACAACTGAAGAACAGACGGTCAAAGCCAGGTCCTGGAGGCTGGGGAGAGACTGCTGTCAGCATAAGGTTTCTTAGAGAACACAGCTCAGTCCCTCACCCCACCACAACCACTGCCCACCACCATCCTTCCCTTCTAGCCGCACACATGTGTTGACATATGTTCTAAGATCTGTGGGACACTGTTACAATAAATAAATGGCCCAGTTTCCATCGTAGAAAATCATCTTGTTAGGAGAGACAACACATCCACAGATGTACATAATGGCTTTAAAACACTTACACAGAGAGATAACCAGAAGCATAAGGGCCAGAAGCTACTTCCTGAACACAAGTACCCATCTGAGCATGGACACTGGGTACCTAGGCCCCAGGAAGCCATTCTCTCCCACCTTGAAGTCCTCTTTTTTACTTAGTGTTTGTTTTGGTCTACACAGGATTTTGAAGGGAGTGAAAAAAAAAAGTATTGTATGTTCATGGAATATAAAGTAGAAATTAAATAAAAAGCACAACCAAAGAAAATAAGAGGGCTGGGAAGGTGGCTCAGTGGTAGAGCGCTTGCCTTGCATGCCTGAGGCCCTGGGTTCGATTCCTCAGCACCACATAAGCAAAAAGAAAAAAGC
>NW_012267235.1:10215391-10223560 GCF_000151885.1 Dipodomys ordii
GCTGGAAGTGGCGCTGTGGCTCAAGTGGTAGAGCGCTAGCCTTGAGCTGAAGAGCTGAGGGACAGCGCCCAGGCCCAGAGTTCAGGCCCCACGACTGGACTCCCCCCCCCCACAAAAAAAGAAAGAAAATAAGAACACAAAAATATAAAGTATAACTCAATCTACGCTTTCTAGCCATGCTTTCAATCTAGGTCTTCTTGTGCAAATAAATGCCAGCTCTGTTTTGTGGTTCTCATGATTCAGTATCAGAGGGACAGAAACATTTTAAAATGTAGCTAGCTGATCAAAGTGTGGTTCTGGGAACCTCACCTTTCACGACCAGGTAAAATAGGATAGGTATGAAAACTTCAACCAGGACTGTTGAATAAGAATCTGTATTTTTAAAGATGAGCCCTGGTGATTCACAAGCATGCTAAAGTTTGGTGAGCACGGTTCTAAAGTCATCTTTTCTTTGGAATTTCCCCAGGGAGAACATGAGTTCATGAAGGAGACACTCTATCCACTGGGATTTTTACACAATTGTTAACAAGCAACCTAATCAGTTTCTTCCAGCAAATTTTGAGGCAACAAATTTTGCATATTAATAACATTAACCGAAGATAAAGAGTTCTTAGAAATGACTCCAAAAAGTTTGAGGAAATTTGATATCAACATTTTAAAAGTTTTTCCTCTGAAAAACCCTTCCAAGAAGATGAGGCAAACCTCATAGTCTCGGAGAAGATATTTGCATAATATATTCAATCAAAGATTGGTACCCAGAATACAAAAAGAATTCTGAAAACTCAACAGTAAAAACCCATCCACCGGGCTGGGAAGGTGGCTCAGTGGTAGAGTGCTTGCCTTGCATGCATGAGGCCCTGGGTTTGATTCTTCAGCACCACATAAGCAGAAAAAGCTGGATGTGGCGCTGTGGCTCAAGTGGTAGAGCACTAGCTGAAGAGCTGAGGGACAGTGCCCAGGCCCAGAGTCCAGGCCCCATGACTGGCAACCTCCCCTTCAAATAAAACCCCATCCACTTAGAAAACATACAAAGAGATGAAAAGACATTCACCAAAGGGGAGAGAGAGAGAGAGACAGCAAATGAACATGTCAAAAGATGCTGAACCTGGTAAGCCGTTAAGAAAATGCAAATTAAAACCATAATGGTACACTGCTACCTGTCCATTAGAACAGCTAGCATAAATCATAGTGATTATACCAACCACCGGGGAGGATGTGGGGAAATCTTCCACTCACACCACTGTAGGAATGTAAATGGTAGAGCCACTATGGGACATAGTTTGGCAGTGTCTTACCAAAATAAACATGCAAGCAGTCCACAGTGTGGTACCTGTACTGCTGAGTGCCATCCAGGAAAGCAAAATCATCACATGGCTAAACACAAACCTTTCCTCACAGCATCTTTCCTCATAATAGTTCAGAGGTAGAAACAACTCAGATATCCTGCACTATGGGAATAGCTAAATAAACTTCAATATATTTGTACATCATATATATAGAGGGGGGAATGGGAGAGGAAGGGGGAAAGGGAAAGGAGAGAAGGAAGGAAGAAAGGAAGGAAAAGGTAGGGGAGAAGAGGATAAAGGAGGCAGGCAAGCAAGCAGGTAGGCAGGCAAGAAGACAGGAAGGCAGAAAGGCAGGGAAGAAGAAACGAAGGAAGGAAGGAAGGAAGGAAGGAAAGGAAAGGAAAGGAAAGGAAAGGAAAGGAAAGGGGAAGGGAGGAAGGAAAGGAAAGAAAGAGGAAAGCAGGAAGAAAGGGGGAAGGGGGAAGATGAAAGGGAAAGGAAAAAGGGAAAGGAAAGGGGAAGGGGAAGAGAAAGGGGAGAGTAATAACAGGAGAATCCTTAAGTTCTAGAGCAGCCTGAGTTACAGACTGAGATTTTATCTTAAAAAACACAAAACCAACCAACTAAACAACAACAAAACACTTGGGTGAACCTCAAGGCCATCATGCTTGGTTTAAAAATCTTAAAATTTTACATCCTGTGTGATTCCATGTTTTTCCCCAAAGGACGAAATTATAAAAATGGACAACAGACTTGTGGTTGTCAATGGACAGCAACAGCAAATCAGTCATGGATGTGGCTACAAATACATAGCACCAGGCAGTTCCTTTATGAAGATGGAACAGTATACACACATACACACACACACACAAGGTGGTGATGAAATCTTTAGTGAACAGTACTGTGTGAGTACTAAATCCATGATATTGAGGGCATGGGTGATGGGTTTATGAGCCTCCCCTGTGATATTTTTTTTTGCAATTTTCATGAATCCATAACAATTCCAAATAAAAAACCATCCCCAAATCTAAATACAATGAGGCCAATGAGCACAATAATGTGATTTAAGGCAACTGAGGGTTATGTTAACCCCACTCCCCAGAAAAACAACCACAAACAATAGAAAATCACCCTATCTCAGCTCTTTCCTGGTGCCATAGTACAAGTACTCCTGAGAATTGGTGGTAAAGAATCTCAAAACACCACAGGGTTAAATGCCACTAATCGCTGCCTTTCTGAAGCCAGTTAGGAGCCTGTACATCATGAACCCATGCCTGGACCACCTAGACCAAAAACACCTATCGCTGAGCTCTAAGCCAGAATTACCAAATTCCTAACAAGTCCTTTAGAGTATCTTCACAACCATTACCATGAGAGCCACACCCTGGCTGACAACAACACCTGAGACCTGACACTGTGCCTTGTAGACAATTGTATCTCAAGCCAGGAGCACTGGAAGAGCAATTCTCGAAGGCCAACCTCAGATTTTTTAAACCCTCTTCTCTTGAGATTTACCCTTTTTGGAGCATGTCTCCAGTGATCTGAGCATCCCATTAGGCCTCTCCTACTGAAGATTCTACCACTTCTCATCTGCATCCCTGGAGGAACAAATGCTTATCATAGACCAGCCTTAAAGGATATTTAACTTCAGCTTGCTCTTGCTCTTCTTTTCTGCTCTCTCTCTCTGCTCTCTTGCTCTTCTTTTCTGCTCTCTTGCTCTTGCTCTTCTTTTCTATTCTAGCTCTCTCTCTGCTAGGTCCACTGAATAAACCTACCCCTTACCTGAAAAAAAAAGGATATTTAACTTCCAAGCCTGGAAGTCAGAGGAAAGAATTCTACCCTCATTCATCGATGTGAATAGAATATGTGCACCAAGCCTTGAGATCCCTGCCCAAAGCAGCCTAAGGTTTTCTCTTCCTGTTTACAGCCACAAATATTGTGCAGAAGGAGTCTGAAAAACATATTCCTCTAAGTCATTATCTGTTGTTTCTGAGCTCTAAGCAAAAGATGCCAATTTTTTTCCCCAAACAAGTTTTCATAAAGCCTACGTGATATCCTGTTTTTCTCAGATGAAAACGGATCCGCGTTTCCAAATTGAGAACTTCCATATAAAAATAGAGATTTCAGAGCATGCCTGTAATACCAGCTACAGTTTGAGGTTAACACCAGAAAAAGTTAGCAATACCCTATCATAAAAAGAGTGGAGATAGAAGGATCACTGTACAAGCTCAGCCTCGGGGATGGGGGTGGGGGGAGAACGTAAGACCTTATCTGGAAAACAGTCTAGAAGCCAAAGTAATTCAGGTTGTGAGTCAAGTGGTAGAGGGCTTGTCTAAGAAGTTTGAGGCCCTGAGCTCCAGCACCAGTAACATTCCCCTACCCCAAAACCATGCTGAAGTGTCAGGCCGTACTTAGCACCAATAGTTTGCACTTCCTCACAGCTCCAACCTTCTGTAGGAGGGTCTGTACCACTTACATTCTACCTGTCCTCTAGCATTCTTGTTCACACACATTCATTCTGTCTCCCACCTGATCTACTGACAGCCTTTGAGCTCCCTCCCTTCACTCTTGGCCAGAATTTTCAGTTCAGTATTCACCCTCCAGTGGTATTGAGTAGCATGAGAGCCAAAGGGCCAGCAAGTACCAAGCCTCACACAATGTTTCCCTACCCAGGAGGCTGAGATAGGGGAGGATCACAATTTGAAGCCTGCTCAGACATAAAAAGTTTGTGAAACCTCTTCTCAACACAGATCTGGACGTGATGGCACACACCTGTTACCTTAACTACAACACGAAGCCTGCAGTGAATGGATCAACACCCAGAAACATTGGGACAGAAAGTAGGACCTATCTCAACAGTAGTCAGCAAAAATCACAGCTGGAGGTGTGGCTCACTGGTAAGAATGTCTGCTTAGCAATCATGCGGCCCTGAGTTCAAGCCCCCATAGGAGTTTTGCCCCTCTTCCAAGTCTTCTGGTTAGCACTGATCCACCATTCCATTCCAAGACTCTGGGTCAAATCCCATTCGTTACAATAAACTCCAATCTCTGGAGCCCTTTGTAAAGTTGACTTTGAGGATGTTTACGCGTGCTATTCCTGAGCTGATTTAACACCAGGCCTTGGCATGTAATGGCCCTTCGTGATTAATACCAGTCATTTGTTCCAACTTAACAGCCCTAGAGTGACAGCCGTAGATAAATTAACAACATTAGAAAAACACTAAAGCCAGCATTTATAGAGTGGGCCACTGACGGATATGATTGGCTCTGCTTATAATATACTATTAATGAATTTTGTGTGTGGCAGTCATTTTTATCCTTCCCGAGTACCTTTTTAATTGTTCTGAAGTTGTCTGTATTTATCTTGATTAAAAAACAAGCCAAGTCCTAGAAACATTAATGGGTTTTATTGTCCTTAGAAGAGAATGTTGCGGGCAGATGGAGGAAATGGGTGGGGAGAGGGGGTGATGGTGGAAGACTGGGCATTGTATTTCCAAGGAGTAGTTTGTGGCCGTGAATCCGAGGTGTTGAGTAATGGGCTGCTATAAATTTGAGAACTGTTTACCTCGTAAAGCCTGCCAAAGAAATGTAGCCAAACTGAGGCTTTGCCTTCTCCCTACTCTTTCCCCCTCACCTTGTTAAATAGACATACTGCAGACCTTTGCCTTGAACCTTGTCTCCATGTTCCAAGGCCATTTAGAAGGAGTGACTTCTTTTTCTGGACTTGGTTATCGTAGCACAAATATTTAAACTTCCCCTGTGAGGCCCGGCAGAAAGCGAAGTGCTCATTTAGGAAGAGCAAAATGTTAATTGATTCCATTTCGTTGGGATAAAAAACAATAACATCTCCTAGAAAGTTGTAAAGGATCGGAGGAGCCCCATTCCCACATTTTTCTTGTGAGCAGAGAGGTTAAATACACTAGGTCAGGAAGATGGGGTGGCAGGACCCCACTAAAAGGTTAACTCCAGCCTCGGACTTGACTTTCTTTCCCCAATATCCCATCCTCCTCTCTTTCCAAAGAAAGGAGGGGCAGAATCAACTTCACAGAGCCATTTGGAAAGAGGGAGGTGATAAGATAGGTTTGTGCGAGCAGGTGGGATTGCTTAATGCTCTCTCTTCAGGCCACTGGAAGGGACAACATGTTCACGCAGCCATATGTTTCCTACTATGACTTTCTGGATAGGTGGCTGTGAGTCCTCCTTTATTGGATCCCACCTGCTATGGCCTGCTCTGGTCTAAGAAGAAAGGCAACACTGGAGCTGGAATTGTTTACAAGAGCTCCAATGTCCTGTTTCTCAGGTGGCAAATGGCCATCTTCTAGTCTGACTTGCTCAGTGACATTGAGATGCAAGCTGACAGGAATCCCAGCCGCTGGATGACGATGTACCTTAGGAGATCGCGATGTGGCTGAATTCGTGGTGGGTAGGACACCCACAGACTGCTATTCCACCCCTCCCCCCCCCACGTTGTGAGGAGAACAGAGTCACAGGCCTGTGCAGAAGTCTTCTCTGAGTGAAAGAACTTGGCCAAGATCATGCCATGTATTGGCCCAGACTGGGACAGACTTCCAGAGCTGTCTGTGCACTGTGGACTAACAGAGTTCTTCCTATCACTGTGTCTTTGGGCCCACCTCCACAACTCTCAGTGACAGGAGCAGGCTCCACAAAGCAATGGCTGAGCCCTGGCGACTTTCCTCTGGTGAACCAGCGTCCCCTATTCTTCACACCAGAAATTGGCACTTGCTCAGTTTTAAACTAAACTTGGCTTGAGACTGCCAGGGACCCTGTATCCCTTACTGAGCTGTCATCTAACTGTATATGAGCAATCTGAAAATCTGATTTAGGGAGCATTACTAGTGAGCCCAGATTCTGAGTGGGGCTTTTCTAGAGTTGTGATCAAGGAACAGATCAGAAAGACAAGGAGCAACGCTGAGAAATTTATTCAATGCAAAAGTACCAAGGGAGGCAGCAGGCTCTAGAAAAGCAGCTCAAGAGCCTCTTGGATTGGGTTGTTGGCTCTTTTGTTGTCTAGGGGGAGATTTTAGGGAGTAAGCCTAGGGCTTGATTGACAGGTTTTGGTTACTGTCACTCAAGCCCTAGTACGCATGTGCAGAATGCTCAGTCTCGGGTTTTTAATCAGATGCGTGAGAGGAAAGGAGCATACACAACTGTTAAGGGAAGAACACCTAAAAGGTAACTTAGGAATGTGCACGCCTTGGGGAGCCAGTTGAAGCCAGTCATCTCTCCTCCCCCTATTTTGGAGGGTGCAGGTAATCCCAAGACTTGCAAGGGGCATTCCTGGATAATGTATGGGTGACTCCATCCATGCCTGTCTTGTGTGTCTTAGTTTTTTCACCATCTCTGTCACTTCCCTCCATTGGGAGCACAGGGTCAGTGAGCCCTCAGCAACCCCAGGCTGTGAGCTCCCAGAACCATCTCCAGCATGGAAATCCACGTATACTCAAGTCTCCTATAAATTATGGCACCGTGTGTGCATATAACCTATGCACATCTTCTGATAAATGCTTAACTAGTCCTTCCACGTCTCAGCATCCCACATCCACAAATTCAACCAATTACCAAAAGATTATATATTTTTAAAGTCCCCTCCCACCCTAACCTGTACTGAGCATGTGCAGACTTCTTCTTGTCCTTAGTCCCTAAACAGCCGTGCATCTTCATTGTATTAGGTTGTCTAAGTAATCTAGAGATGCCTTAAAGTATATGGATACAGGAACTGTGTGGAGGGTATGTGCAAATACTGAGCCACAAGTTCATGTAAGACACTTGAGCATGCTGAGATTTAGGTACCATCCAATTACCCAATGGGTAACCTGTAGATTTTTTTAATATTATATATTTATATATGTAATATATATATTATATATGCAATATATATTACATATATAAATATATATTATATTATATATTTATATATTATATATAAATATATATTATAATATATTATATATTTATATATCATATATTTTTATATTATAACTATTATGAAAATAGTTATAATGCCATAGTATTTGGGGGGAGGGGCTCTGTTCTTGTTCAGCTCATGCTGAGCCACAATTTTTTTCCCCCAGTGTTTGGTGTTTGCTCAGTTCTGGGGATGGAGCCCAGGGCTGGTGTGCTTGCTCTGCCACTTGACCTATGCTCCAGTCCTTTGGGGGGGTGTGCTGAAGGTCACTTTCAGGACTTCCAGCAGACTAGGCAAGTGCTCTACCACTTACTACTGTCTTCAGTGAGAAGACCTGGGTTAGGACGCCCTCCTCTTTACCCGTCATACTGTAGTGTTACTCTGGGCCGCTCCCTTCAGTTACCACTCCCAGCCTCTCCCTCGATGAAATAATGGCATGGGGCCTCACAGCTGCACAGGGTCTTTCAGCCTTATCTGCCACAGGCCTGAGCATCACTTGACTTTAAGACATAGTTCCAATCTATCAGAGAAAGAGTAAGCGACCAAGGAACCAGGGGTTTTCACCCTGCTGCCTGGACAATGCAAAGGGCTACCTATGCCTACTGGGCTTTGTCCTGTGCAGTTGAATCCTCTATCTACCTACCATGCTGGCCTAGTGTCTTTACTGCCTTCAATTTGGGGAGAAGGAGTCAGCTGCCTTCCTTGCTGGAAAGCCTGAGCCCTGCGTTGTCAACAGGATACAAGGACGATGCAAAGCTCTGGGATGCATATCATTGCTTGTTCCAGCCTCCTGGTAAATGCCTCCCCTGACAACACGATCCTCACCACCCACTGTGGTCGGTGTGCCAGGCTCAGACTCACGCATCTTCAGCGCTGCCTACAGGAATATTAGTTATATGGAGGTTCCCTTTGAATCTCAAAGTCTTCTTGCCACTGGATTTCTTTTTTTTTTTTTTTT
>NW_012267235.1:10223610-10243190 GCF_000151885.1 Dipodomys ordii
TCCTTCAGCTCTTCAGCTCAAGGCAAGCGCTCTACCACTTGAGCTACAGCGCCACTTCCGGTTTTCTGGTGGTTTATTGGAGATAGGCGTCTTATGGTCTCTCCTGCCCGGGCTGGCTTTGAACTACGATCCTCAGATCTCAGCCTCCTGAGTAGCTAGGATTACAGGCGTGAGCCACCAGCGCCCGGCTTCCACTGGATTTCTTACTAGCACCCTTTTACTTTTCCATTCAAATGAAAACTCTGACTTACCTATAGTTTCTGTCGTAAAGAATTAAGGCAAAGGAAGGCATGCTGGATCACGCTGGTCATTCCAGCTACTCACGAGGCAGAGGAAGAAACATACCAGTTTGAGATCAGCCAAATGAAATGCATGAGGTGAACAAGCTAAAAGCAGAGAAAAGGATGGAGGTATGGCTCAAGTGGTACAGTGCCTCCATAGTAAGCGCAAGGCTCTGGGTCTGCCTTTGTCCTATATGAAATATTCTAATTATTTGTGACATAACATAAAAATAAAACGCTTCTGTCTCAGCATGTATCTTGAGTGTGTGTGTGTGTGTGTGTGTGTGTGTATTTGTGTGTTTGCATATGTGTGTTTCCTGACAACTACTCTTTAAGAATTATAAAAGGAAGCCAGGCACCAGTGGCTTATGCCTGTGATCAGAGCTACTGAGGAGGCTGAGATCTGAGACTTCGGTTCTAATCCAGCCTGAGCAAGAAAGTCCATAAGACTCCAATTAACCATCAAAAAGCCAAAAGTGGAGCTGTGACTCTATCCACCTTGTTCCACATTCTGAATTATTCATCAGGCTGAGTTTTAATCAATGGCTTGGGTGGTGCTGAGCCCAATGAATGGCTCATGTCTGTAATCCCAGCTACTTGAGAAATGGAGATCAAGAGGGTCAAAGTTCTAGAGGTCAGCCTGGAAAAAAAAAAACATAGTGAGATCTCATCTCAACCAATAAGCTAAGCATGGTTGTACATGCCTATGATTTCAGGTATGCAAGAGAATGTCAGGAAATTGTGGTCTGAGGCTTGTCCCAGGTAAAAAAATATTATATAAAATAAAAACCAAGACCACAACGAACCTCTCTTCTACTACTAAAATATGCTAATAAGAGATAATTTAAAAAACAGAAATACAAGTCCATATCAAAAAATTATTAAAGCATAAAGGGCTTAGGAACTTGGTTCAAGTGGTAAAGTCCTTGCCTAGCAAGAGAAGGCCTTGAGTTTAAACTCCAGTGCCACACACACAAAAAAGTCCTTAAGTGGGAAACTAAAAAGAAATTCATAAAGATAGTATGTAGCTCATGTTAACACTGTAAATTTCTAAACTCCCTTGACCAAAGCCATCATACTCCAATCAACAGAAACATTCCAAAGAGTTGCTTATACATTTCCTCTCCCAAATCCCTGAACATTTTATAAACCATCTCATTTATCTCTTCATCTCCAACTCCAGAGCACCCTTAAATTTAGCTCTCTGCGAGGCATTTTTCCAACAAAGTGTAAATCCTATAGCCAGAAAGACAGTACTCTGCCAGTCCCTAAATCCACACACATAAATATTCAATGTAGGCAGTCTAAAATTGGAATATGCAAATCGCGGTGGAGGTTTGCTTGGTGTCTCACTAGCCCCGCCCCCTTAACTCTCTACCTTGAGAATTCACACTTATTGGATTAGCATGGTACCTGTATGCAGATGCCTATAGCTGCCTTCTTTATTGCCTTGGAGCCAGGAAGAAGGATGTTTCTGTATTACTCACTTTGAGGCTTTGGACACTAAAAGCAGAAAAGGAGATAAGTCATATTCAGACTTTCTGGTTCGATGCACTGCTCATATTGTGCAATTTTCTTCGCAAGATGCAAGCTAAGTTCAATAAATAGAGTTAATGGAGAAAGGGTTCATTAGAGTCTCCACTCAATCAGACTTGCTGGAGGCGTTCAGAAATTGTATATATGTTGTTAGTTGGTTGCTTAGAGCAAAAATCTCCATTCTCAAAGATTTATACTTGAGGGCGACAGTAACTAAGCAAATCAAAAGCAAATACTCAAAGTAAGACAAAAGGTCAGAGATGCAAATTTTCTCCCTTTAACTTGCCAGAGTTTTAGGCTTTTAAAAGCTTTCTTTTATTTTTAGCAGAGCATGGTGGTACATGCCTGTAATCCTTGTTACCCTGGAGGAGAATCACTATCGGACTATCTGGAAACCATTCTAGACCTTATCCAGAATGTGTTTGCAATGACTTGGACTAACACGTGTGCATGCTCAAATATGTGGTTACATGTTCCTCAGTGATACCTAAGACCTAGGAACAGGCGGTAATTTGCATTGAGTTTGGTGAAGCCAACATGGAAGAAGACTCAGGCTATTGGTGTCATGTGGACATTACTGAAGTAGCCGATGATGGGTAGACAGAGAGTGGAAAGGGAAGGAAGATGACCCCAGAAGATGGAGGAGGAAGTCTCAAGAAACAGATGGGGAAGGGGAGAGAATGAAGTTTAATAGGGATAAAAGAGATGTTTACCATGAAGAATTTTAACTCCGAGTTAAAGACTTCTGCTGTCTTCAAGTCTGTGCCAATGAAATCTGTGGTGCACAAGCCCTCCACCAGGGGGCTCCTGTGAGCACATTAAAAGGTAGGACATGGGAGGGCTATTTGGGAGGCAGCGAAGGGGAGACAGAGATTTGTGGGTTACAGAAGGTCTCACACTCTTGTAGTCAATGTCCACATTTAGATAGAGGGTGGCCACCCACAGCAGATCAAAGTGGAAGTGTACAAAAATCAATGTCTGTGTTAGCACGGGCATGTCAATACCCAGCCAAAATATCTCAGTAAGATCTGAAGCAAATTATGAGAATCTTTCTTTAAACTAGTTAATATAATATAAGGTAGGATCTGTTTCTTAGAAATCCTGAGGCCATCAAGACAAGAATTGTTTAATTCTCACCTTGAAAAAGGTAGTGCCAGGCATGGTGGCTCAATCTACAATCCTAGCTACATGGAAGATACAGAATTGAAGTTTGGAGGTGAATGCAGGTGAAAGATAGCAAGGTATTGTTTCAAAGAATAAGTTGGTGTGATGATGCATGCCTGAGGGAGAGAATGGTCGAAGGATCTCAGTCTAAGGCTAGACCCAATCAAAAGCATGAGACCCCTTTTGAAATACAGCTAAGTCAAACAAGGCTGGGTAGGCATCTCAATTGGCAGAGTGTTTGCTAGCAAGCTCAAGGTCCTGAGTTCAATCGCTAGTATTGCCAAATGTGTGTGTGTGTGTGTGTGTGTGTGTGTGTGTGTGTGTGTGTGTGTGTGTGTAGGAGCTATGCAGAGGTATGCAGAGTCCTGTAGGGAATACGTACAAAGTTTAAATTTCCGGAGTTCTCTGACTTGTTCAAACAAATTACTGAGCCTGATGAGGGGAACTATGGGAGCCCCAATTTATACCCTGCGGGTTTCAACACACATAATTGCCTGGAACTCAGGACAGCATGCCAAATGTGAGCAAAGTCCCAAAACTTGAGGAGGTTGACACTAGCTACCTAGAAAGAGTATCAGAACTGAATTGGACATAAAACATTCATCTGGAGTCTGGAAAGCCAGATTAGTTAACTGTTGGAATGGAAAAGCACCGTAGCTCTGGTATGAGTATTGAGGGTAAGAACAGCTCAGAAGGACTCTCCGCTCTGATCCTTCTCTCCAGTCTATGTTGCATCTGGAAACTCTACTATTGGGCCTCCTCACCCTCTCAGGACTAGATCTCAGCCTGGATGCCCTGTATCTTGGGCTGTGCCCCTGGCTTTGCTTTGGGAATTCATATAGCTCAATTTTTTATTCCTTACCCCCGTGATTTGTTTTGTTTTTCTTGAAACTTCCTCTCTCTTAACCTCCATATCCAAGATATCACAGCTTCTAAAATAATGTCTCAGAACAACTTGGCCTCCAATATTTCCAAACAACCTTCTCTAGGTTTACATATGTCTCTCTTCAAAAGCACTTCACACAAGTACAATGTTATATTGCATTCGTATTACTTTTCTCCAGTAGTGGCAGAGGGAAAATTCCTTTCACTCTCGGAAGATTTGTTAAATGGAGTCTAGGAGATACACTGATAACAGACTGGTTAACAGGAGAAAATTTTATGAATTTATTGTATGCCAGGGACATCATAAGAAAGAAATGTGAGTGTTCAATATTCCAATGGACGTAGACATTTATATACACTCCTCATAAGGACAGAGGATGAGAGATAACGGCAGTTTAAGAAAGAGTAAATCATTCCCGGGAGAGAATGGATAGATCAGGAGCACAAGTGATATAGCTTGAGGCAGTCTGTCTGATTATGGTGGTAACCTTGGGTCTTCTCTCTTGTGATCAGTTCCCTCACCTCCATGGTAAGATTTCTGGGTTAGGAGATCTAAGATAATTGAATTATTCATGAAAGATCCAGTGTCAAAGCCAATAAGGAAGGAGGCTGTGGCAACAGTTACCAATTTCTCAATTCTCCCTACTTAAAGTCATCCTCATACAAAGGCTTCTTTCTCTTTTATCTATAAACTCCAAGTTGGCAGAGGCTCTGGTTATTTCTGTCACTATTGCTTTATCCGTCTGCTGCCACCGTCCCAAGCACAGAGGCAGCTGAGTCTTGCTGCATGAAAACCAGTTAGAACTTGCTTGTTACACAGCTCATGCAATCACATCCTATCTCCAGGGGAGAGTCTGGAAGGTTGTCTGCAGAAGAGAGCCAAACAACTTGTCCAAGAATTCAAAAATATCCAGAAAAGAGCTTTACTGTCAACTTTCTAAGGGTTACAGCGTTGACAAAAGTAGAAAAAGCCAGGAGCCAGTGGCTCACATCTACAAATCCTAGCTACTCCAGGGGCAGATATCTGAGAATCACAGTTCGAAGCCAGCCTGGGCAGGAAAGTCTGTGAGACTCGTATGTCCAATTAACCACTAAAAAACCTGGACGTGTAGCTGTGGCTCAAGAGATAGATGCTAGCCTTGAACAAAAGAGCTCAGGGACAGCACCCAGGCTAAAAAAACAAAATGTAGAGTAATCCTTGGTTACAAACTCAGACATGAAGAAATATATTCTCTCCACTCTTCTTTTAAGCTCAATAAAATCTAATTTTGAGTCCTAGTAAGTAATCATTTCAGAATCCCAGGTTCCTGTGAGAATTGCAGAAGAATCCAGGTTTGGGCAGCCTTTCTCGCCCTTTTGATCTCTGGGTCATCATCATAGGCAGGGCTTCCAGTCTTCAGGTCATTACCACAGGTACAAGGCTTCCAGTCTCCAGGTTATCACCATAGGCAAGACTTCCGGTATCTGGGTTATCACCATAAGCAGGACTTCCGGACTCCAGCTCATCCCAATAGACAGGTCTTCCAGTCTCCTGGTTAGCACAATAGACATGGCGTCCAGCCTTAGGTCATCAGGCCCTGGTGAAATGCTTACCCAGAATCCATGGTGAGGCAGAGCTTTGGGGAACTCTGGCTCCAGGCCACCTGTGGCTGGAGTGCAGGACTTTCAGCAGGACAGGAGACCTCAGAACTTCTCACCTCAGAAGATGTTCCCCAGATCCCCACAGTCTTCTGACCTTTAAAGATGAGGTCTCCGGCCTTGTGCGCCTACCCAGTGTGGCTTCTATTCTCTCTTTCAATTATATGAGCACACTGATCATGTCTCTCTCCTCTCTCTCTCTCTCTCTTTCTCTCTCTCTCTGCCCTGGTGTCCCTTGGAGGAGGATTCTGCAGCATATTTCAGCAATAAGTTAAGGATTTAGCAAAACAGAAGCTAGAAAGGGACGTAGCTTGAAGGCAACTTCTCTGATTGGAATCCTTCCTCAAAGCAAAGGAAGCATAGAAAGAGTTCTACGCTTCAGGGGAACAGATGTGGAAAAGGAAAAAAAAAACTAGAGGAAACCCAGAAACAACTGCACGTCTCCAGAAGTATCTAAGACACTAGTATTATTTCCTTATTATCACAGCAAGCTTGTGATCATGATTTTAATCTCCAATTGGATGAATCAACTGTAACATAGAAATGTTAAATGATTCACCCAAGGTAATCAAAATAGTTGATAATTTAGCCACAAAGTCACTGAATTCATCATTGGACTTCACAGAAACCTGTGCTTTTTCTATGAAGAAAAAAAATGCAAGAGGAAGTGAAGAACAGAATGAGGGATAGTATATTTCATGGCTTGGTGACAAGAGTAAGTCAGCCCTATGGAATACAGAACCAAAAACTTTTCTCACCTAAAGAGGAGAATTCAAACTAGAGTTTCCTTGTGTGCAGAAAAGAGCAATAGGAAGAGTTTGAAGAGCAGAAAAATAAAAATCTGAATTGTCAAATGGGGTTATTTAGAAAGAGAGGCACCGGTGGACCGGTGCTCTGGGTCTTGAACTTTCCACCTGTGAACCATTTAACTTGCTCCAAAAGGCAAGACATGTTTTGCAGTATGACTTTTGAGCTGGGATTTTTTTTTGTAGTTGTTGTTAATGGATTCCAAATGAAAACCCTTGTCTTCTTCATGGGACAATCTCTTCTTTTTAATGCCAAAGATTTACTGTTTGATGGAGGAAATGTTGTCAAAATATGGTTTCCATTCCATAGTCATCAGAAAACACATGGGAAGGATATATAGACTTCCTGGACACACACATGCACACACACACACACACACAGATGTGCACACATGCACACACAAATAACTTTGTTAAATGATTTGATGATGACATTTGGAATTGATCTCATACATATTAAACCCTCTGAAAAGTCCATGTCTATGAAGAGAAGCTTTAAATATTAAGCTGTTCGTTGTCTACAAAGGTCAAATACACCCTCTTGTGGTAAAATGGCATATCTTATTTCCAGATGACTTCTATAATGGAACTCATGAAATAGTAGTTTGAAGGATAATGGGCTTTGGAAAAGAAAGAATGACACTTATTATACTTTTATGCTAGAACGTCAAAACCATTTTTGAAAATATCAGTTAATCTGTTCTATGGATTCTCAACATGTTCAATTTTCAAAGGAAAAGACAGAGTCTGAAGTCTTGAATAATGAGTAGTGTGTTCGAGATAATGCATCTAAGCAGTAGAAAAATGTGATGGGAGGCCAAAGCCTTGACTTTCTTCCTACCTTCCTGTTACAGCAGGTGGACCATTCAGAAAGTTTATCCAACTGATATCCAAAAAGCATGAGAGGGAGGGCTGAAGAAGTAACAAAACTAACAAAAAGTGAATCCAATCACGTAAGGATGGACCCGTCGACATGTTTTGTGTGCCTTATGTCTGCCAAGCTACCCAGGGAGCTGAATAGAGGGATGACCAACCCAGACAAGAACTTGGTTTGGCCTCATGAAGCTTGCATTCTACCTTCATATATTAGTTTTCTGGCCCTCTGTCCCCAAATGACCACCAGTGTAGTAGTTGAAAAGCACATAGTTCTCCAAGTCAGAAAGCTGAACAGGATAAATTAGGGGGCCCAGGTCAAGGCTAAAAACCACAGTGCCACCAGTGTTCTTCTCAGAGGATTCTAGGAACACCCATGTACATTCACCTGTGCAAGAGTTTGAGAATGTCCCTCAGAAGTTCATGGTGGAAAACATAATCTTCAAATTTATATGATAGTAGTATCAGGAGATTGGGCCTTTAGGAAATTATTAGGATTAGGTAAGGTCCTGAGGGTGGGCTTCCATAGCAACAGTAGCTTCATTGGAAGAGGAAGAGAGACCCTCGTTGTGTCTCACCCCAACCTGCCCTCTGCCATGTTACAATGTAACAAGAAGGCCTAGCCAGGTCCAAGAAGTCTATACTTTCCAGCCTCAAGCACAGAGAGACAAATAAGCTTACTTTTTGTAAATAAATAATAAATAAATAACCCAGGGTTGCTGTTTTGATCTGTAATCTCTACAAGGCGATGTGTTTAAGACTTGCTAACCCATAATGTTATGGGGAGATGGTGAAATCTTTAGGGAATAAGGTCTAGGGAGGAAGTTAGGTCATTGGAAGGATGTATTTGAAGGGGAACTCCAGCTCCTCCCTTTCCCAACATGAAGTAAATGATTTGCTTTATCGTGAGCTCCTGAAAGGTTATGCTGCCTTGACATAGGCCCAAAATAATCTGGGCTAATTGACCATGGACTGAAACCTCTAAAACTGTGAGTCAACATAAACCTGCACTTCTTCTAAGTCGATTTTTCCTTGACATTCGCTTCAGGGTCAGAAAGCTGACTGATGCACCTCTTGTTGGGCATTTGGTTTTATAGCAACAGAGAAATGGATCAAGTCCTTCTCACACTTTAAAATACACTGTCACATTGTTTTACATAGTAATCACTAATATTCTTTTTTTTAATATTTTCCATACTCACATCTCTGTTCTTGTTTGTTTCATCAAAATCAGCAGAGAAACACCAATTTTATTAATCCTGTCAAGTACCAATTTTTGGTTTCATTTATCTTTTCAACCCTTTGTTTTCTAGTGAATCAATAGAAGCTTTCTCTCTTTGGAAATCTCACCTCTTGTTTTTCGTTTTTGTTTTTTTGTTTTTGTTTTTTTTTGGTTTATGCTCTCTTTTATTTCTCCAATTTGTAAGGTCTTGTATTTTACTTATTTGGTTTTGGATGCCATATCAGTCTGAAAATTTTTCTGTAGACTTTAATGGTGTCCCATTGATGTTTGTTGTGGAATAGATTTTTTAACATCTGATTTGGTTAAAAGGTATTTATAGGACTGTTTTGCATTTTATAAAGAAATCATGGGGTCTACTCTTCATTGTTGATTCCTAGTTTTATGGGATTAGGATGGATGAATGTGGGCTATTTACTTTTTACTTTGGGTGAATCAGTAGCGCTTTCTTTTGGTTAAGTACCATTGAAGATTTATGAGAGTTCACAGGCATCAGAAACTTATCAAATGTTCTCATCATGATGGTACTCCATCTGTGTTTGTGCCCAGATGTATGGGCAATGAGGAACCTAATTGCAACTGCATAGTTCTTTCTAGATTGTTGGCCAAATACTATATAAAATACCCACTTATAGTTGGCTGTTTGATTGGTCAACTTTGAAGCAAATCCAGTATATTCCTCCATTATAGTTGCATTTTAAAATAGATCTTTTTATATATTTACTTCTTCCAGCATTATCATGGCTAAACAAGGGCTAGTATGATTTATGCCTCTTTAAGAACAAAGGCAGGGGCCGGGAAGGTGGCTCAGTGGTAGAGCGCTTGCCTTGCATGCATGAGGCCTTGAATTCGATTCTTCAGCACCACATAACCAGAAAAAACTGGAAGTGGTGCTATGGCTCAGGTGGTAGAGCACTAGTCTTGCACTGAAGAGCTGAGGGACAGCGCCCAGGCCCAGGGTTCAGGCCCCATGACCAAAAACAAAAACAAAAACAAAAATCAAAGACAAACTCATCCTATATGAATCAATGAATAGCACATGAATTAAACATGTAAAAAGAGGAGAAAACTAGGGTCACACAATCCTCCTCAAATGACCAGAGAATTCCTGCTAGGCCCTGTCTCTTAAAGGATCCCATCATTTCCCTCATAACACCAATCTTGAGCCTAAGCCCCTAATGAGTGGACCTTGCGGGGACACACTAGCCAATACGCATCGAACAATCTCATGTAGCTTCATTAACAATAGCTGATATGTACCTATCCATTTATGACTGAAGTTAATGACAAGAACGGCCAATGACAGATACCTGGGAGCCTCCGTCTCTGAATGTCCATCCATTTAAACAATTACAGGGTTATCTAAAAATTAGGAAAGCTTACAAAAATGAGAGCCATGAGACTTATCTCCAGAACACACAGGGACAACCTGACTCACACCAACTTCCTGCCAGTAATCCTCATCCTAGCTAAGAATGGCTGCCAGACTGATAAGGAGATGAACAAACCAACATGCTCCTGGAGACAATGGAACCTTGAGGAGAGGATCTAGTGAGAACTTGTTAGGTGGTTGGGGCATCCTCAGAAGGAATGAAAGTAGCTTTCATGGAACCCTTAAGTTGGCCCTCATTATTACAGTGTCAAATGTCACATTGGCCAGTGCCATGCCCTTGAACCCTCAGAAGTGTGAGCTATTAAATAAACTAATTTGCTTGTATACAGTTATCCAATCTCTGGTGTTTTCTTCCAATGACAGGGAATATGTTAGTTCTGCCTTGGTATGAGGTAGAAAACAGATGGTACAGAAGCCGGTTGGTTTTCCACTCCCAGTTGTGAGCTGATGTACATCACTCATCAGAGACATGGGACACGCTTTTAGACAATGTGCTTGTCATCAAAGCAACCCAACCAGAGACACATCCCCAATGCAAGCAAACAGATGAATGTTCACCAGGACCAAAGTATAACTACAAATCAGGAAGGACAGGCAAGTCAACAGACGTGTGCAAAGTATGTAACAGACACAGAATATGAAAAGAAGTGATCAATGACAACCTAAAAGCTTCTGCACAAATGCATCATGAAGAAAACACAGGAAAAGCAAAACTCAGGCCTAAGCAAAATAAACCATGGTACGAAATCCACAGAGGAAATTTGAATAAATGTCTGCTTTAAACATTTGTTCGTAGGAGCGTACATCTAGGATTTTTATTATACTTTTCTTCAGTGATCCACTGATCATTCAAAAAATGGCTTATTTAATAACGGTATATTTGAATAGTTTTGTGGGTTTTTTCATAGTAATTTCTATTTTTATCCCATTAGAGTCTATTACAATATAGGAAATTGTTTCAATATGTGTGTGTGTATGTGTGTGTGTGTGTGTGTGTGTGTGTGTGTGTGTGTGTGTGTGTGTTAAGGCTTGCTTTATGGCCTCAGATGCAATCTGTTTTGGAGAAAGTTTCATGAGCTGCAAAGAAGGAGGTATAATCACTGCTGTAAGATGGAATATTCTACAGATGTCTGCTAAGCCAATTTCATCAATTGTATTATTTAGTTGTGAAATGTCTTTGCCAATTTTTTTGGTCTGATTGTTCTATCTACTGATGTTTATCTCTTGCAGCCTTCAACATCCTTTCTTCTCTATTCACAGCATATTTATTATGATTTTTCTTTCTGGCCATGTGTCTTTGGGGTTTGAAATGCCTTGTGTACATGAGTGTCTCTACCTTTCCCAAGAGTTGGGGATTTTCCTGTTATAATTTCATTGACTAAGTTCACAATGCCTCTAGTTTGTACCTCAGCTCTTTCTGCTACTACCCCGTGGATGTGTAAGTTTGGGCTGTTCATCATACTTCAGAGTTCATCATTGTACATTTTTTCTTTATTGTTATCTGAGTGAAATACTTGCTCAGTCTTATCTTCCATTCCCACTATTCTCTCTTCTGCTTGACCTTGTCTGCTGTTGATGTTCTCTACTACGTTTTGTTTTGGGTTTTTTTTTTTTTTTGGACTTTTTCATTCCAACATTTCTGTTTGTTTTTCTCATGGTCTCAGTTTTCTTGTTGATGTCTCATCCATTGCTGATGCCTTCTTTTTCTCACTCTTTAAATTAATTTCTAATTATTTGAAAACTCTTTGCGGTCACTGATCTCATTTTTTAAGACATTTCAGGCAATTCAGTATCTTTGGATTTCATTATTGAATTGTTAGGAGATTTTCATGTATGTGTTCTTTTAGGTTGAGTTCCGCACATCTCAACCTCTTGTGTAGCTAAGATTATCATCATGAGCCACTGACACCAAGCTCAGTCTGTTTCTTGCTGAGACGTGTAATGAGGGGTTTGTCCCTGTCAAGTGTCCAGCATTTTCTCCCAAACATTGGCCCTCCGAGACCCATCTTGGCTTCCTAATGTGTTTGTTACTGATTCCCTCTGGAGAGAAGCCTGTAGCAATTGTCCTTTATGGGTAAATACAGCCTGGACATGGGTTGATGCCTGGGTATGAATTAGCCATGTCCATGGATGGGTGCTCTAGCAACAGCTTCAGCGGGGCAGGGTCCCTTCAGTGAAGGGAGAGGGTCTTCTGAAGAGACGCCTTGCTTCCCAGGTCCAAGATTCTTCTGATGGGCCGAGACTTCTGATTCTGCAGGAGGTTTGGCTTAAATGTGGTGCTTGGCACCATGTACCATGGTGTTCCTCAGCTCAGCAGCCTTTCCAGCAAATGGGAATACCTAACCCTGCTGTGTGAAGATCCCGCAGCCTCAGTGGTGGAGCATGCAATGCCGATTGCATGATGGCCAGGGGCTCTCTCCGCATGGGCAAGACTACTTCCTCCAGCAACCACTCCATGAATGTAGAGCAAAGGCTCTGAGTGCATGGGTCACCTACCCTGCCCCAGCTCTGTGTGGCTGGAAGCCTGCCCCTTTCTTTCTAGTGCCTCTCTGGTTTGCACAGGAGCCCCACGCTCCTGAAGGCTCTCCTCGAGCACCCCATGTCTGTAAAACTGTCTCAAACCCATGATTTGTTTGGTCCATGTGGAAGTCTTTGAGGACTCCTTAAATGGACATCTGTCCAGAGTACCTGGCAAGTGTGTGGACATGCACCAGAGCCCAGTTCTGGCCTGTGACTGCAGCAGAGCAGATGTCTTAAGCTTGAATCCTTGCAGAGTGCTACAAGACTAGAACAGTCTCTACCTCACCGAATCCTCACACAGAGTCTCAGGCCTGCAGAAGGTGTGGATTTGTGCGGATGCCAGAATTGCATGTCCATGACTGGAACCCACTGGCTTGCGTTCAGCATGCGGCCTCAACTTCTTCTCCTTGTCCTCAGAGGAGTTGGGGTTGGCTTGGAACTGTTCACTGATTTGCCCTGTGCCTTTCTGCTATCCCAACATCTCTTCCATTATTCCCAGAGTTCTTCTTCATCTCCTCTCTTCTCTCTCCTGACATATCTGGCCTCGTGTGTGTGTGTGTGTGTGTGTGTGTGTGTGTGTGTGTGTGTACTGGGGCTTGAACTCAGGGCCTGGGCACTGTCCTTAGCTTTTTTCATCAAGGCTAGAACTCTACCATTTGAGCCACAGTCCCACTTCCAGCTTTTTGGTGGTTAATTGGAAATAAGAGTCACCCAGGGCTTTCCTGCCCAGCCTGCCTTTGAACCACCAATCTCAGAGCTCAGCCGTCTGAGTAGCAAAGATGACAGGTCTGAGCCACTGGCACCTGGTGAGTTACCTGACTTTTCTCACCCACAAAGTCAACACAGTGGATGCTTCTAAATGATCTTATCAAGAGTTGGTTGGGTCACTGTTGAGGCAGCTGTGCTTGAAGGGTTAAGGTAGTTGTGGGATCCTTAGCTAGTTCTCCTAAGAGTGAGCTATTATGGCAAAAGCCCCTCCCGGTGCTTGGCATCCTGCTCTGTGTGCAATCTCTTTCTCTCCCATGTGCTTCTGGCCTTGTAACACCTTCTTCAATGATGCTGTCCCCAGAGCTGATGCTGGCACCATGCCTTGGACCATAACTGTGGGCCAAATAAAACTCCTCCTTATAAAATACCCAACCTCAGGTGTTTTGTTACAGTCATGGAAAACAACGTAATATGAGTATCAATCAGGAAACCCAAACGGAGTGGAAAGCTAGAGTTAAATATTCCCCCGAGTACAATGGACAGACAGACCTAGGAATGAGGAGTCCGTGGGTTGATGGTATATAGCCTGCCAGCCAGAATCTTCCAACACTTCAAACTCACTCATTGCATCAGAGTCAAGGATTTCAAAAGATGCTGACTCGGTACCTTACAATAGCTATAATCTGGTGTTGATCCAATGGTGTGATCTCTGTGCAAGCAGAAATCACAGAGTCCTCAAGGAAGTATGAAGAATGGATTCCATCAAGAATGGGATAAAGCACCCCATCATTTCATCTAGCCTCAAGAATCTTAAGCAGATCCGTTCTACTTACAGTGGAGACCAGTGAGACTCTCTCGCTTCTGGCTGCAGAGCTCTCCTGTCCCCAGTGAGAAGGCTCAGGCAGTCCACACATCTCAGCCACCTGCTTTTCAGACAGCTCCTGATACAACACAGGGGCTAGCGCACACCCATCCATCTCCTTCACCTGGCTTCTAACTGATATCCAAACATCATTAACCCAGTGAGCAATTTAATGAGCCAGCTGCCTAGCTTCACGCAGACAGAGGTGTAAACTCATCTGTGAGTGCCTGTCCATTTGCACACAGACTCACCAGCTTGTGCATTTACACACATGGGCTCTCCAGCTTGGAAAACACTGGTATCCTTTCCATGACATGGAGATGAGACACCTCAGCATAGAAAGTATCGGTAAAATACACTCATCTTCCCACCCGCCAGTCCTGCCCTGAAGGCTGCTTTTCTCTACAAAGCATGGTAACTCCTGCTCCCTTGAATGCATTTTTTTAAAATTGGGTTGGGGAAGAGTGATTAAAAGGGGACAGTGATCAACATAAACTGTTTGTTGAATGGCAACCCCTTTGTACTACTTAAAGATAATTTTTAAAAAATGGTTAAATAGTAAGCAAGAAGCCAGGCACTGGTGGCTCATGCCTGTAATCCTAGCTGCTCAGGAGGCTGAGATCTGAGGATCTCAGTTCAAAGCCAGCCCGGGCAGAAAAGTCGAGGATCGAGGTTCAAAGCCAGCCCAGATAGGTAAGTCTGTGAGACTCTTATCTCCAGTAAACCACTCAGAAAACCAGAAGTGGCACAGTGGCTGAAGTGGTAGAGTGCTAGCCTTGAACTGAATTGCTGAGGGACAGTGTTCAAGCCCCATGACCGACGAAAAAAATAGTAAGAGAGGATCTGGCAAATTGTTAAACTCAGTTCAAGAGTCAGTTCCTTCCTATGACTGCCTTTCACTCCATGTCAGAGGCTCTGCCTTTCACAGCTCTCCCTC
Organism: Dipodomys ordii; assembly: GCF_000151885.1. NCBI lineage: Eukaryota > Metazoa > Chordata > Mammalia > Rodentia > Heteromyidae > Dipodomys > Dipodomys ordii. Next base: position 10,238,454 of record NW_012267235.1, read on the forward strand.
ATCTCCCAGTGTGCATAAACACCCAGTTACCAGCTCACAGTAAGAAGGGGGGCTCTTGCTCATGCCTATAATTCCAGCTATTTCAGGAGGCTGAGATAGGAGAATTGTGGTTGGAAGCCAGCCCAGGCAGGAAAGTTTGTGAGAGTCCCATCATCAATGAAACCATCAAAAACATTCAGAAGTGAAGTTGGCTCAAGGGATAGAGCAAGAAAGCTCAGGGACAGCACCTAGGGCCTGAGTTCATTCCCTGGGACCAGCACAACAAAAAGGAGGAAAAAAGACAAAGGAGCTCTTAAAAGGTTAATAAGTGCAATATGAGTGACAGCTAGCTGTATTGCTTCCTATAGAGCTGAACAATTGGGATTACTTGCATTTATTATAAGCCTTAGATGACTTCTTATCATTCTTTTATTGTTCTCCATATATCATGTTAAAGGCTTCATGCTGAAAATGCTTAGAGCATTTCTTACCATAACCCAGAGGTGGTTGTTCCCATTCCATGGATATACAAACTGAGACATAGCAGAGTTCTTCACCTGCTCCCAGTCAGTAGCTTGGGATTGGGGAATGCTGACCACAACTCCATGCTGTCACTAACAGGTGAGCAAATCTTCCAAGATCCAGACCTTTTTTTGAGCGCCAACATGACACACAAATAAGAAGTTTCACATGAGACCTCAAAGCACACATCACAGTCAAAATGTAGACACTGCAAATACTTCTTAAAAGGACCTCCAGGCAATGTGTATAAAGTGTTTAGGAAACAAATCATTTTCATGTATAGACATGGATTTCACCTCCAAGATATCTTGTTGTATGTGTGAAAATGCCCCAAAATTTCCAAACCAAAAAAAAAAAAAAAATCATGACAAATCTACAGCTACTTAATGGCAAAAAACTAAAGCCATTTCCTCTAAATTCAGGAATGAGACAAGGATGTCCACTCTCTCCACTCCTCTAAAATGTAGTATTAGAATGTTCAGCTACAGCAATAAGACAAGATGCAAACATAAAGGGGATTCAAATAGGGAAAGATGAAGTAAAACTCTCCCTCTTTGCAGATGACATGATCTTGTATTTAAGGAACCTCATGGACTCCACTCCCAAGTTACTTGAGCTGATTGGAAACTTTGGCAAAGTAGCAGGGTATAAAATTAACCCTCAAAAATCAATGGCTTTCCTGTATGCCAATAACGAGAAGAGTGTGACTGAAATTAGGAAAGCAATCTCTTTTGTAATAGACCCACAAAAAATAAAATAACTAGGAGTTAACTTAATTAAGAATTGAAGGACCTCTATGATGAAAACTTTAAAACCTGAAAAAGGAAATTCAAGCAGAACTAAGGAAGTGGAAAAACCTCCCACGCTCCTGGATTGAAAGGATCAACATCATGAAAATGGCAAAACTGCCAAAGGCTATCTACAAATTCAATGGAATACCTATCAATATCCCAAACCTCATTCTTCAATGAAATAGAAGAAGCAATCCAAAAATTCATATGGAACATAAAAGACCCTGAATATCAAAAATAATCCTTAGCAGAAAAAACAACGCTGGAGAAATATCAATTCCAAATTTCAAAGCCAGAGCAATCAAAACAGCTTGGTACAAGAACAGACCTGAGGAGCAATAGAATAGAAAGGGACACACAGAAATGAACCCACAGACCTATAGCCACCTAATCTTCGATAATGGAGTTAAAAAAAAATAGAATTGAAGAAAGACAGACTTTTCAGTAAATAGTGCTGGCAAAATTGGTTAAACACCTGTAGAAAATTAAAGCTAAATCCTTATATATCACCCTGCACCAGAATCAACTCCAAATGAATCAAAGACCTCAATATAAAGGAAGACACCCTGGGAACATTACAGGAATGAATAGGAGAAACTCCAGGGCTCCTTAGCACAGGCAGAAATTTTCTTAATAGAGACCCAGAAGCACAACAAATCAAATAAAGGTTGGAGAAATGGGATTGCATGAAACTGCAGAGCTTCTGCATGACAAAAGACATAGCTAGAAAGATCAATAGAAAGAAGCCCACAGATTGGGAGAAGATCTTCACTAGCCATACAACAGACATGGGTCTCATATCTTAAATATACTTGGAACTCAAAAAATTAAATCCATCAACAACAAATCTTCAAAGAAACAACTGCCCGATTAATAAGTGGGCTAAAGACTTAAAGAGAGACTTCTCTGAAGAGGAAATAAGAACAGCCAATGGACACATGAAGAATCGTCCAACTTCTCTAGCCATAAAAGAAATGCAAATCAAGACAACATTGAGATTCCACCTCACCTCAGTTAGAATTGCTATAGTCAAGAAATTTAGTAATAACAGATGCTGGAGGGGATGTGGACAGAAGGGAACCCTACTGCATTGTTGGTGGGAGTGCAAACTTGTTCAGCCACTTTAGAAAGCAATATGGAGGTTCCTCAAAAGACTCCACATAGAGCTCCCCTATGACTCAGCAATCCCACTTTTGGGCATTTACCCAAATGATCACAAACAAGGGTATACTAAAGCTACCAGCACAACTTTGTTTATTACAGCATTATTCACCACAGCTAAAGATATGGAACCAACCCAGATGCACCTCAGTAGATGAATGGATCAAGAAAATGTGATATATATAATATATATATACATATATATATATATATATGAATTCTATGCCTCCATCAGAAAGAATGACACCACCCCATTTGTTAGGAAATGGAAAGACTTGAAAAAAATTATATTAAGTGAGGTAAGCCAGATCCAAAGAAACATAAGTCCCATGGTTTCCCTTATTTGCAATAAATAGTATATGTATATTAGTGTATGTATATGTATACTAATAATATATAATATATTAGGACAAGCAGAAAACCTCAAAAGCTATGTACATGTGACCATATAAGACGATGCTAAGCGAAATGAACCCCAAGGAAAGGTCACAAGTGGTTTTTATCCTTCTTGTTGTTGTTTGTAATGTATTTATAATGTACCATGGGATTTTTTTTGTTTCTTTGTATGTTCTCCCCCCCCCCCCCCCCGCCCCTGTGGTATAACCCCTGTCGTCACTGTATTTGATTCCCATGTCCTGCATCTTGTATATACATTTTTCTAATTTGGAGAGGGGAAGGGAAATAACAAAATGCTGAAACAAGGATACAGGTTGACCCATTGTAACAATGAGTTGTACAAGACACTATGTTGAAAAAGAACTTTACAACTTAAAGCGGGGGAGGGGGGAGTTGGAGAGGTGGAGAGGGAAGAGATGGTAGGGGAAAAACAAAGTAGGAGGTAACAATGCTCGATAGGAAATGGACTCATAGTGGCGCTGTAGCTCAAGTGGTAGAGCGCTCGCCTTGAGTTGAAGAGCTGAGGGACAACGCCCAGGCCCAGAGTTCAAGCCTCACTACCGACAAAAAAAAAAAAAAACGATATAGGAAATGGACTCATTACCTTACTCATGTAACGGTAACCCCTCTGCACAGTATCTTTACAATAAAATAATATATATGGGAAAAAAATCACAACTCAAAATCTGAAAGGGTCACAGTCCCAAACTTTTTGGCTAAATGCTATCAGTGGATATTCTCCAAGGTAGGTCCCAAATTTTTGGCATCTCAAATGAAGAAGTGAACGAAAACACATGCACAAAATGATGACAAAGCAAGGCATTTAATAGAGAAAGAGAAGGTACACCGTTAGGGAAATGGTAGGTTCAAGCGACCGAGGATGTGAGATGGAGTCTCAGCTTTCTAGGGCTACGCAGAATTTCGGAAGAGTCAGAATAGTGATGGAGGGCTGATCTTAGGGAAACTAAGGAAAGTTCTGGAAGTGATCTGCAAGGGTAAAGGTTTTAGATATCTAGATGAGATGCAATCCATATACATGAAGCCTTAAGTAGGAGTTTGTTGTGCCAAAGAGAGGATAAGAACTCATAACATTTCCTACCGCGCAGGTGCTTTGGTTTGGCTAGAAGTAGCCCAGATTTTTTTCCACCCTTAGAGAATAGTCTCAACTACTAACTGATCAACAATTATACACAAGAGAGAATGTCTTAGGGGATACTAAGGAGGAGATAGGACTCATGGTGTTTCCCAGGGTGAGACTAGGAGAGGGAGTTGGTTTCAACATTCTTCCCCGTAGCTAACCCACCTCTAAGAAACACCCAACTCATAGTTAAAACCAAAATGGTCTCTATTAAGAAAATTTCAGCCTGTGCCAAGGAGGCCTGTGCCTGGAGGCCAATTCCTTCCTGTATTGTTTTCAGGGTGTCTGCTTTGACTCCGAGGTCTTTGATCCATTTGGAGTTGATTCTGGTGCAGGGTGATATATAAGGATCTAGCTTTAGTTTTCTGCAGGTGAATAACCAATTTTGCCAGCACCATTTACTGAAGAGGCTGTCTTTCTCCCATTCTATTTTTTTAGCTCCCTTATCGAAGATTAGGTGGCTGTAGGTCTGTGGGTTCATTGCTGGGTTTTCAGTTCTATTCCATTGGTCCTTAGATCTGTTCTTGTGCCAGTACCAAACTGTTTTGATTACTGTGGCTCTGTAGTAGGGTTTAAAATTTGGAATTGATATTCCTCCAGCCCTGTTCTTTCTATTAAGGATCTTTTTTAAATATGTTTTTTAATTGTAAACATACTGTACAGAGGGCTTACAGTTATGTGAGCAAGGTAATGAGTACATTTCCTATTGAGCATTTTTGCATCCTCCTTTGTTTTCCCCTACCATCCCTT
>NW_012267235.1:10244164-10247420 GCF_000151885.1 Dipodomys ordii
AGGAAGGAAGGAAGGAAGAAAGAAAGAAAGAAAGAAAGAAAGAAAGAAGGAAGGAAGGAAGGAAGGGAGAGAAAGAGAGAGAAAAAATGGAAAGTTACTCATCTTTATAGGCCCAGGGGCTTAACAGCCCCTTAGAAGATACTTAAGATGTACTCACTGAACTCATAGATGACACATTTAATAACAGCAACAAAACACACATTTGTGCGTGCATGTGCATGCATGCATGCAAGCACATACACACATGCCCATACACATACATGTGCACCCACACCTTGGAGCAAGAAAGCTTTAGAAAACTCTAGTTTAAATGCCTCCCATGGGTGACTTCCCAGCTACCCTCTTCTTCTTGGCTTTTACTGAAGCCTCTAGATCACTTACCCCCACTTTTCTGCCTCTCCACTAACTGAATTGTCTGCATCTCCCATTTGACCACAAAACCCATGAACAGCCTTTTGACCCTAGCATCTGCCTTGCAGGTTATTACTCATTAAGAAAAAAAGGAGTGAACGGCCACATCAGTGAGTGAATGCATCCACTCTCCTATCTCCACCCTTCTATCTTAGGAATTGAACTCTTGCTCTGTTGCTTCTTACGCAGGCATTCTGCACCTTAAGCTGAGCTACTACCCCCTTTTTGTGTTGGCTATTTCTGGGATAGAATGCCACTGTCTGCATGTGCCAGCCTGGACAGTGATCCTCCTATTTGAGCTTCTCTTTTATGGGGATAACAGTCATACGACTGTGACCAGCAGACTTCCCTCCCTCCTAACTTGGAATGCCAGGTACATGCCATTGTTCCCATGCCTTGGTTCAGATGGATTCTCTTGAACTGGTATGCCTGGACTGGCTTCCAACTACCCTCTCCAGATCTCCTCCTCCCAAGTTGCTAAGATTATAGACTTCACGCACTTCTCCTGCCTTTCTAGATGTGTTCTAAATGAACCACACCGGCCTCAAAAGCATTCGTTGCCGACTCAGGTGGAGGTTGGTTTGTTTTCACGGAATTGCCTCCCTGCAGGAGGTTTATATGACAGTACCCTGTGTCTGGACACCAGGGTGGAGAGACTGACTGAGTGTTTTTTTTTTTTCCTTCAGGAGTAAGCCCTGTGTGACAGAGTGATCTCCTGCACGCTTTCTCCCAAGAGCCTTGCCTCCCGGAGGTCTGGTTAGATTTGACTTTAAAGATATAAAGAAACATGACACTTATTTATGTCCGTGAATCCTAAGGTAATAACCCTTTACAGTTTTCGTTTCCTTCCTTAACACCACGCACTGGGATCAGACCACGGCCTCCCATTAAGATTGTGTACATAATCTCTTTACCCTAAATCAGAGGATTTCAGATAGGAGGACAAGTTGATGGCTGATCAATACCACACCCTGTCTCCTTACTCAGGAAAAGACACTGAAGCCCAGAGCTCTACAGTGACTTTGGGGAAGCCAAGAGAAACAGCACCAGGCTCTGTCTCTCCCCACATCCCACACCCCTTTCCTCTTCCCACACAATGCCTTCAAGCCGCCTGTCATTCAGGGACCCGCCCCCCCCATCTCTAACAGCCATTTTAGAGCCTCTCTCCTATGTTATGAACAGTGTTCGGCTTGTTTAAGAATATAGGAAATAGTACATTAGGAAAAAAAAACATTAGATTGGCAGTGAGCTGTGCAAAGTGAAAATATTACATTTCCTATAAATCTGTTTCCACTCAATCCTAACCCGGGCAAATGGGTTGTTTGCATTTCTTGGCCATTCCTGCCACCTTGTGGAGATGTCAGGTACTGCACATACACAGAACAACCAGCTGTAATGAAAGATCTTCCGCTGCTGGATTTTGATCTGTGTTCTTTCCAGACTGGAGTAGTATTGTCTCTGGTTTGTAAGGGGATTGCAGAGAAGAGAGAAGAGGACCCTGCCAAAACCCATCATTTATTTCCACCAGAAAATGTGGAAGAAGAGGAGACTCTTTAGAAAAGGTAACAGAGAACCATCTAAAAACATACTCATTATAAAGCACTGCTACTTAGAATCTGCGTTGAAATGAGTCTGTGTCTCTGCCAGTCTCCCAGCTCCATGGCTGAAGAACCTTTCCAGACCCTGTGACTTTCACACACACACACACACACACACACACACACACACACACACACACACACACACACACACACACACACACTGCCTTTTCCATGAGCAAGTGCTGAACTTCGGCTTCATTCTTACTTTAATTGTTCAGGGCTGGTGCTCCACCACTTGAGACACACCTCCAGTTTGGACTTTGTGCTGGTTAAATTAGAGGTAAGAGTCTCAAGGATTTGTCTTCCTAGGCTGGCTTGAAATGGTAATCCTCAAATCTCAGGCTCCTGAGTAGTTAAGATTATAGGTGTAATGGGGCTGGAGGCCTGACTCAGTTGGTAGAGTACTAGCCAATGAACTAAAAGGACAAGTACTAAGTTCAAGTCCTAGTCTCTGACCTAAGAAAAGATTACCACTGTGAACCACCAGCACTGGGCTCCATTAGCCGGATTTTCTTTGTACAACCAGCTTTCCTGATTCTTAGTGGGATTAACAGAGTAAGTTGCTGTTTAAAAGACCCTTGGAGAATCTCTGAGGGAACAATGATGTCCACAGGCCCATTGGCCTGCTATTTGCAGTGGCTGAAGAACCTTCTAGAAGTCCAGGAAATGTAATCTGTGGCTGTGGAAATACAGAACATGAAAACATACCCTACATGAGTATCTAAACCCTCTTCATAAGGCTGTGAACTAATAATTGAGAAATATGAACAGTAAATCAGAATTCGAACATTTGTAACTAGATTTAAAAGTCTCCAAACTGTACAAACTAATCTACCTTTATTTTTTCAAACATACACCATTGTTACGTGAGTCACGAATGGCCATTTGTTCACATAAATAATTACGGTCATCATTAGAATGCCTTCTTCAGAAAGCATTATATCAGAAGATAAGTAAGATCATGTTGATCAAAATACCATGTGCAAAAGCGGGAATGTTTCAAAGCTGGCCCAGCTTTGCCAGCCAAGATCCATGATGCGGCCAGCACGAATGAATAAATAAATGATAGAAACATCTCTGTTCCCATGCAGGCTGAAGCAGGATGGTGCAGACTTCCAACATGCTACTCAGAAATAGTGCCTGATAAGTGAAGTAAGCCAGGCCCAAAGAAACATAGGTCCCATGGTTTCCCTTATTTGCAATATCTAGTATATGTATGAGTCAAGCAGAAAAGGTCAGATAAG
>NW_012267235.1:10247655-10261850 GCF_000151885.1 Dipodomys ordii
AGGGGGAGGCTGGGAAGGGATGTGAAGGGTAAACAAAGGAGGAGGCTGCAATGCTTGATAAGAAATGTACTCATTATCTTGCCCATGTAATTGTAACCCTTCTGTACAGTATGTTCACAATAAAAAAAAAAGAAATAGTGCCTGAGTGAAAACTTATGGATCATTCATTTCTAGAACTTGCCATTGAATACTGATACTGCCCCCCCCCAACTGAAACTGAAGAATGCCAAAGCAAGATGGACAGGATTCCTTCCCTTCCCTGTGGTGACAAGAAAGCGATGGGGTGATTGTAACCTGTGATGAGCCTGTAAGAAATAAGCAAGAGGGAGAGCCAGCTCAGAGTACTGAACGGTGAGGTGTTGGGCTAGGTCCCCTTGCCTCCTCTTCCCTCTACTAAGCATCCACACACCACCACACCAGATGGAGACAATGAATAGTGGTGACACCCAACATCTAGGCCATCAGCCAGGCCTGAGCAGCTTGGACAAGGAGCGGAAGAAAGAAGGTAACCTTAGGGAGATTAAGACAGTTAGCAGATAGACAAGGCAGACTCCAGAGGCAGAAGAGAGAATGGAGAATTTCAAGACGAGGAGAGGAATGAATAGATATAGAAGAAGAAATCGAAGTAAATATGGAAGAAGGAAAGCACTACTCCATCTAGCTGCGCCTTCTTCTACCAAGTTAGCTCTTTCTACCAATTGGCTGGTGTTAATATGCAGGAAAGGAGATGATAGAGGGGATTGGAGAGTTGGAAGGAGTTCCATGCCCAGACAGGGCAGGCAAGCCGCCCACCGGCTCTGGAACTGTGATCTGGCCTTGATCTTCTACAATTGCTAGTTTCCATCACTTGCCACAAGGACATACCTTTAATACAATGCCAGATATAGACCAATGAGGTTGAGCTTCAAGGTTGGCAATGAGGATGGACAAGCAATGATTTGGGAAGCAGTATACAAGAAGCATCCTTCCCCCTTTAGCTTGCAACTCCCCATCAAGTCTCCGTATTTAAAGAACAAGTAGATGGTAAAAGAAAATCTTACAGAGAAGCCACAGTCTGAGGCATGACTAAATGGGTGAATAGTTTGTCCGGGGAAATGCTGAGAGAGAGAAAACGGTAATCCTGAGTAACTGTGATCTGACATTGAGCTTAACCTTAAGAAGAACCAATGCCATCTGCCATAGCTAAGGTTTCACAGGGAGAAAACCTAGATTCTACCTGGCACTGGTGGCTCATGCCTGTAATCCTAGCTACTCAGGAGGCTGAGATCTGAGGATCATGGTTCAAAGCCAGCCCAGGCAGGAAAGTCCATGAGACTTTTATCTCCAATTAACCACCAGAAAACTGGGAATGGTGCTGTGGCTCAAAGTAGTAGAGTACTAGCCTTAAGCAAAAGGGTTCAGGGACAGTACCCAGGCCTTGAGCTCAAGCCCCATGACTAAAGGGGGAATAGAGGAGGAGATAGATTCTTAGACCATAGGGTTGAAGACAAGAACTCTAGATCTGAACCAAAGGAAAGAAGCCACAGAAGTATTCTGTTTAAACAGAATGTGCGCGTCACTGTGCACCTTGAGTTGCCAGTGGCTGTCTTGACTTTAGTGACATTTTACCTTAAATAGTTATTTCATTCAGTTTCTTCTCTAAAAATTGAGCCATAGAGGCTGGGCACCAGTAGATCACCCCTGGAATCCTAGCTCCTCGGGATGTTGAGATGTGAGGATAACAGCTCAGAGCCACCCTGGGAACATACAACCATGAGACACGTATCTCCACGTAACCAGTGAAAAGCTGCATCTGGAGGTCTGGCTCAATTGGTAGGGTACTATCTATGAGTGAGAAACCAAAGTGAGAATGGGAGGCCCTGAACTGAAGCCCCAGTACTGGCTCAGGCACACACACACACACACACACACACACACACACACACACACACACACACACACACACACACTGGAGCCACAGATAACAGTAAAATCACAGACCATGGTGATCATGGGATGGAGGTAGTACAGGTATGTAGGTTTCTTGGATGATGTAGCAGCTGCTTTGAGAAATGCTGAACTTTCTAAGACCAAATGCCCCCCTAGCTGTGTCTCCAGCTCTGAAGCCTGCAGCTGTGTCCTCCGGCTTCCAAATCTCTTCACTGGTTCTCCACAAAGGATAGCATGAGAGCTTTTCTAGCTCTTTGAGCTCATTCTCCACATACCTGTCAGTGTCTTCACCCCTCACTGAACACTTCCTGAAAGAAAGAAGGCTTTCAAGTTCACCTGAACACCCCCCCACTCCCCCCCCACACACCAGCATATCAGAGCAATTTTCCAGGGAATGGCCTAATTGTCAGTTCAACATCCTAAACCTGCCTCTCTACCCCTCACCTCCTCCCCCCCTCTTCACTCCCACCCCTGCCCCGCCCAACCATAGCCCGTCTGCTCTACCTTGTCCTGAATCTACTTAGCAACTGAGCTGCTCCCACCCATCATCCAGGACTCTTTTTCTATTTCTTCCTTCTTAGGAAGGGGGCACCTGGTTCAATGTCAGGGTCATTTGTGTAAGTTTCCATATAGTAGGAACTATCACAGAGAGCTCCCTAACTTTCCATGAACTCTACACTACATTTTAGTTATCTATAACTGAATAACGTGTAAGTATATAATACGTACAGATAATAATTAACTACATACCTCCTCACCAAAATAAGTGTTCCTGGAAGAGAAAGGAGCTGGGCGGGGGGAGGGGGAAAGATGTGTTTTCTCCATCTTTCTGGGTCTGCAGGTAAGTTCTTAGATAAATGCTGATTCAACAAATGCAATTGTCACAGGTTTGCTGTGTAAAAGGATGCCCATTAAACAATTTTTTAAGTGTATAGTTAAACATTTTTAAAAGATAACAAGGCACTAGTTTTATTTAACAAGGATAAAAAACAGTAGACTTGGAGTTCTCTCTAAACAGATCCCAAATTCCGAATCCAGAAGCAAAAGTTCGACTAATGTGAACTAATGAAAAAGTATTTTTAAAAATCTGTGTATAATCAGAAAAGAAGAAGATCATCATCATCATCACAAATAAAGGCAAACACTAAACTGGACAAAAAGCCGAATAATGTAAGTGAGCCAGATGGCTCATTCCCTGCATTCACAGAGCATTCATACAATCAATAGAAGAAGGTGAACAGGCAAACAAATAATGAGAGGAGGGCAGCCGCTTGTAGAAAAGGAGAAATCCAGTGTCAATAATCATATTAAAGTGATCTAGCTCACTCACAGATCAAGGGATGAAACCACAACCACATATAATTGTGTTTTTCAATTCAGATTGGAACTTTTAGATGTCACTAATACCTTATGCTGATCGGGGCATGTGAATAAAGACACAATCTCACACAGATCTGATAGGGTACAAACAAGTTGGTGCAATTCTTGGGAAATTTGGCCACGTCAATCAGAGAGATTACAATGCATGAATACAGAATCCTGCTGCTAAAAATACTGATTGTGGAGACATTATTTTAAATGCCACCTAGTATATTAAAAACACAGTATTCTTTTGTGCAAGGATTTTTTTTTGGAAAAACCACAAAAGACTAAATTTATTGGTTACTTTCTCCTTTTTCTGTAGTTGGTATTATAGAAATTCATGGGTTTCATGAAATCATAGGCATGTCTATGCTAAAAAATTGTGAACCCTGACACACACAATGGACAAAAAAAATGTATTCTGTGTTGACTTAAAAATAGCCCTAGAGAGCTGGGAATGTGGCTTCATGATAGAGTACTTGCCTAGAATACATGAAGTCCTGGGTTCAATTCTTCAGTAGCACATAAGCAAAAAAAGCCAGAAGTGGAGCTGTGGCTCAAGTGGTAGAGTGTTAGTCTTGAGCCAAAGAAGCTCAGGGACGGTGCTCAGGCCCTGAGTTCAAGCCCCAGGACTGCAAAAAAAATAGCCTGATAAATGAAACAGTGGCACTTTAATTCCCCTAAAAATGAAAACTATACTCAAAATTCTGAGAAACAAGCTCCTCATGAATTACATACAATCTCAGACACATGATGAAACTGTGGCCCACTCCATTCATTAGCCCCACCCCTTGCTTCCGGCCGTCCCCTACATTTAAGTGATCTCCCTCCCTCTCCCTAGCATCTATTTGAAATTCTACCATGCTGTGCACTGAGCAACTCCTGTGTTCATGGACATCTTCAGGCCTTCAGAGTATTGAATAAGGAGTTCCACACAGGATGCAGCATAAGCTACTATACTCATTTAATTCTGCCTACACCAGTAGTTATATCACTGACAGTGATTGACACCCTTGCTCATCACAACCATCTCCAAATATCCAGCACAGCCTTCCACACAGCAGATGACAAGTGGAAATCACTCCTCCACAAATGGAGACAAGGAAGAAAAGCAGCGGGGAATGGAATGGTCACTGCCATTGGTTTGATGGCAGAAATGAATCAGATAGGTAAAATACCTGGTGGTGATCCGTTAAACCATCCCTCCTGAGGGAGCTTGGGAACCCTGATTATAACATCAGCCAAGTTTCTTGTCATGGCTGTTTGCAGATTACCAACAAAACCCCAGAATGCATGAGCTAGGCAGAGATGCCCATAACAAAATTAATCTAGCACAGTGATTTGGACCCCACATTTCCTCAGTTTGTTGCATGTAGTTGATACATGTAGAAGGTTCTTTTTCTCTGGTAGTATAGAAATAAAACCAGAAACAATGAACATAGTTTTGGGTTTGTTTGGTTTTTGCCAGTCCTGAGGCTTGAACTCTGGGGCCTGGGCATTGTCCCTAAGCTTCTTTTGCTCAAGGCTGGCACTCTACCATTTGAACCACAGCACCACTTTTGGCTTTTTCTGAGTACATTATTGGAGATAAGAGTCTCATGGACTCTGGCTAGCTTTGAACGGTGACCATCAGATCTCAGCCTCTTGAGTAGCTAGGATTACAGGCGTGAGCCACCAGCACCCAATGAGCACAGTTTTGAATAGTTTATTTAGTAAATGGAAAGGAAAGACCATAGAGAAGAATGAGCAGCGGAAATCGGCCAACTTGGGCTCATGGTCCGTTTGTGTGAAACAGGCCAGATCCCCTCCTGGGTGATGGCTTGAGAATGATGGCTTTGGCCTGAGACATGGCAGGACCCAAGGCCCTCCTGCAGTGGTGGCTTGTAGGAGGGCTGGCCCAGCTTATGGCAAGAACCCAGCCCCTCCCCTGGCTGGTAGACACTGGTGGGGAAGGCAAATTGGCCAAACTGGTTCACTGATGTTCTCCTCCATAGTTTATCTTCCCTCTGTCCAAGATCCTATATTTCTCAGGACACAACTATTAAAAAATAAAAGTTGTGGGGCTGGGAAGGTGGCTCAGTGGTAGAGCGCTTGCCTTGCATGCATGAGGCCCTGGGTTCGATTCCTCAGCACCACATAAGCAAAAAGAAAAAAGCCGGAAGTGGCGCTGTGGCTCAAGTGGTAGAGCGCTAGCCTTGAGCTGAAGAGCTGAGGGACAGCGCCCAGGCCCAGAGTTCAGGCCCTACAACCGGACCAAAAAAATAAATAAATAAATAAAAGTTGTCAGGCACCGGTGACTCACGCCTGTCATCCTAGCTACTCAGGAGGCTGAGATCTGAGGGTCACAATTCAAAGCCAGCCCAGGCAGGAAAGTCCATGAGACTCTGATCTCCAATAAACCACTAGAAAACCAGAAGTGGTGCTGTGGCTCAAGCAGTAGAACACTTGCCTTGAGCTAAAGAGCACAGGGACAGCGCCCAAGCCCAGAGTTCAAGCCCCATGACCAACAAAAAAAAAAACACTCAAGTTTAACTAAACAACTGTCTTCAAGTCCTTATGAATTATAAAACTCTAAATTTTCAGGCTTTACTGTTAATAATGTGTTTTTTTGTCACAGGGATTTGAGTCATGAGCTTAGAAGGAAATGGAATTCAGAAAACGTATCAGTATAAACATAAGAATATAAAAATATACACAATTTAGAAAACAAATGTAAAAATTACTCACTAATAATAAGGAACAAAAATAAAATCCAGAAATGAAGTTAAGAAATGTCCAATAGTTACATGAAGAAAAAAATTTAAATACTGCTTAAAAAAAAATAGAAGAAAAACCTAACAATAGCACTGCTTACCTATTACTGGATGAGAAGAGTTAATAATTTTAAAACTTACCGCAGACTTAAAAACTTACTTACCAACTTATTCCAGACTTGCCACAGAATCAATAGAAATATCAATGTAATAGTTCTCAGCTCTTTTCTTTCTATAGACTTTCTAACTTAAACAATCACATTCTTTTTTAATATTAATATTTCTTTTCTTTAAAGGTGATGTACAGAGGGGTTACAGTTACATAAGTAAGATAATGCAATGCATACATTTCTTTTTGAACAGTGTTCTCCCCTTCATTTTCTTCCATCCCCCCCCCAGTCCACTCCCCTACCCATGTTGTAAGGTTCCTTTCCAACATAATCTAGTAAATATCATTATTGCATCAGTTCACCCTTTGTCCCACCATTTCTGTGATTCTCCTTCCCATCCCCAAATCAGATAAATTTCTATATAAGAAAAAGGGTGGCTCACTCCTATAATCCTAGTTCCTCCGGAGGCTGAGATATGAGGGTCACAGTTCAAAGCCAGCCCGGGCAGAAAAGTCCGGGAGACTCTTATCTACAATAAGCCACCAGAAAACGGGAAGTGGCACTGTGGCTCAAGCAGTAGAGCACTCACATTAAGCTGAAGAGCACAGGGACAGCACCCAAGCCCAGAGTTCAAGCCCCACAACTGACCAAAAAAAAACAAAAAAAAACTAAGGGCACATAAATAAAACACAGTGACCACATGGAATAAATCAAATTGGGGGTGGGGGGAGAAGGAAAAAAATTGTAAACAATACACTAGAAAACCTCTTAGTTCCATTTCTTGGAGTTCACTTCGAAAAGCATCATTTTATATGGTCAAATGCACATAACTATTGATCCATTGTTATCCTCTGCTAGGACTATCCTAGACATATACTAATTATTATATATGAGAGAAACCAGGCCACCTATGTTTCCTTGGGTCTGACTTATTTCACTTATTATTTTTTCCAAGTCTTTCCATTTCCTTAAGAATGGAATCATACTGTTCTTTCTAATGGAAGCATAGAATTCCACTGTGTATATATACCATACTTTCTTGATCTACTCATCTACAGAGGGGGCATCTCAGTTGATTCCATATTTTAGCTATGGTAAATAATACTGCAATGAACATGGTTGTGCTGGTAGCTTTCAAGTCCATTAGCCCCCCTCACCAGAGTACAACCCCTTCCCACGTCTAAAACTGTTCTGGACTTTCTATTCATAGTTACACGACTGAGAAAAACTGAGAGAGAAAAATCAAAACTTTAGTATGGATTAATGTATAACAACATGTATTGATTTGCTAAGTTCTGCTTTTTAATTCATTCCCTTCGAATCCTCCTAGGTTTGAGGTGATATGGTAGAAACAAGCTAATGTAAGAGATGACCCAACAGATGCTCTTTCTGGGCTTTTATGAAATAAAAGCTCCTCCTCCTCCCCCCTACTTTGTACCTGAACCCTTTGATCTGAGCAATTTCTACCCTGATGCAGTCGCCGTGGGCTCAAGGAATAGGTAGATTCGGTGCTTATCACGGAGTTGAACGGAGCTGACCCTCAGAGGGGTGATGCTGTCACATCATCTTAAATCTAAGATGAAGCTTTCTTCATATCTTACAGATAGGCCAGGGGCTAAACTTTGTTGTTTGATTGGTGTCAGCATGCAGAAGATAAAGTAACTGGGCTAGGCAGAGGGGAAAGGAAGGACACAGAAGAAAACTGTGACTTCCTGTAATTTCCTCAGGGTTGCTTTAGCCTTAGAAAGTAGGAACCACTAAGCATTTGCAAATGAAATGCACTTCTTTTTATTTTTCTGAGCATTTCTTTTTATGTCCAAGTCTGCAGGGCCAGAGAAAGGAAGAGGTGAAAAAGGCAACTTACTGGGTCTTGAAAGAAAGCAGACCTGTGAACTCTCTCAAACCCTCTGGGCCTGAATACCAGCCTTTGTCTCCTAATGACCAATGCTCAGCTCCTGGAGAGTCCTGTAATGACACACTTGATTAAGACCTCATTAAAAGTTCATTGACATTCATCAGGACCTCAGCCATCATTGCTTCTGAGATGGAGGAAGATGAGACCAGCCCAAAAGAGAAGCATTTAACCCTGAGTCTGAATGCCCATTTTGAGTTCACAGTTTCATAAGCTGAGATAAAGTGTGTGTGTGTGTGTGTGTGTGTGTGTGCACGCGCGCACGCGCACCAGTGTTGGGGCTTAAATTGAAGACTTGGGTGCTGTCCCTCACTGAAGGATGGTGCTCTATCACTTGAGCCACTCTTCCACTTCTGGCTTTTTGCTGATTAATTGACTATAAGAGTCTTACAGACTTTCCTGCCCTGTTAAGCTTCAACTCATGATCCTCAGATCTGTAACCTTTCTTTACCTCTCAAGAGCTCCAATTTAATGGGGCTTGGAAAGATTTACTCACTCCTGCATCTTCCTGTTCCCCTTCCACCCTTTGCTGCTTTCCTGTGGTTGTCCCCATATCTTTAAAAACAGCCAAAGATATTTACTTCTTGCAACTCAATTCTGTGAAGCAAGGGTCTGAGTTCAGCTAGGCCTCTGAAAATACAGTCAGACCCAAGGGGGAAGCAAGCCCCTCCGGCTGTGGCAGCCCCTCCAAGCTCACTGGAGACAATGTGAAAAGCTTAGGGTCTGTCTACACTGTTGGTCAGGCACAGCCATGGCCATTTGCAGTGTGCCTGGTCCAGACTCAAGCCCCTGCTGTCTTCCAGACCCAGAACTAAACCTCACACTATCCTAGCCTGTCCCCTAAAACACTGGTTCTTTGGATCTTTCACATCCTCCATTGATGGGGCTGCCTAGATTGATGGAGCTGCATTGGGGACTGCTGTCCTCCAGGGAGCCAGTGCCACTAAACACTCCCCCCCCCACACACACACATGCATATGAGCACTGATTCATCCTGTGTTTTGACCTTCTTTGTGGTTCTCCAAAGTCCTATCCTAAGAAACCAGAACATGGCTCTATCTGTGTTGGCACCCTCCTTCAAGTTCCTCTGAAGTTTCTATAAGAACCATTATTCTTATAGTTTAGATCTGGAATGCTCTCCAAGATCTTTGTCTCAGAGACTTGCTCCCCAGCTTAGCACTACAGGAGGTGGTGAAACCTTTAAGGGGTGTGGCCTAGTACATAGGGATTGGGGGAGACCAGGTACATGTGCATGCACACACACTCTCTCTCTGTCTCTCTGTCTCTCTTTCTCTGTCTCCCCACCTCTCTCTTTTCCTGGCTATGAAGTGGGTGAGAAGTTTTGCCCTTCAAGGTCTCCTTTAGCTTCTCCTGCCTTCCTGTCTCTTGTCTTTCCCTCTTAAGTTATTCTCTCCCAAGATAGGTCCATGGAAACTGGAATTCGCCTCCCTTACAGCCATCCATCATAAAAACCCTCCTTCCAAAGGGGAGGGTTCTGTACTGGTCTTCCTTCCCATCTTATGAGGACAGAATGCTACACAGAGAGGCCAGGAAAAAATCTGGACAGAGAGGCCTAGACAGACACATACTCTCTTTTTGTCTAGTCCCATTTCTGGATGGTTGTCTATTGTCCGTCGAACCTACGTATAAAGGGAAAAGCTCACCTTAAGTGTTTGAGCATGCAAGCTGAAAGCTTTGTGTCACATCAGAATGACCACATTGATTTGTTATGCTTTTCCCTTGTGAGACCATCTTATCCTCAATGGGTGTTGGCCATGTTCCTTTAGCATGGGCAGGAAAAGGATTCTGCCCCTTTTGCATGTGCACCAGGTGGCTGCCATGATGGTACATGCCTGAGATACAGGACATGGGAGCTGAGTCAGAACGTCCATAGTGAGACACTGCCTCAAAAATAAAAAGTATACAATGTGGCCATATGCCAATGGTTTATGCCTATAAGCCTAGCTATTGGGGAGGCTGAGATCTTAGGTTCACGGTTCAAAGCCAGGCTGAGCAGGATAGTCCATAGACTCTTATCCCCAATTAATAACTTTAAAAAGCCAGAAATGGAGCTGTAGCTCAAATGATAGAATGCTAGACTTGAGCTCAAAAGCTCAGGGATAGAGCCTAGGTCCCAAGTTCAAGCCCAGGGCCAGCACAGGAAAAAAGTATGCAATATTTTGGCACTCATACTGCAGATTAATTACCACCTAGAATATCTACCTTTTTGTTTGTTTATTTGTTTGTTTTTGCCGGTACTGGGGGTTGAGCTCAGAACCTAGGTATAATCTCAGCTTTTTTGCCCAAGGCTAGCACTCTACCACTTGAGCCACAGTTCCATTTGTAGCTTTTTTTTGGGTGGGGGGCCCAGTCGTGGGGCCTGAACTCTGGGTCTGGGCACTGTCTCTCAGCTCTTCAGCTCAAGGCTAGCGCTCTACCACTTGAGCCACAGCACCACTTCGGGCTTTTTTCTTTTTGCTTATGTGGTGCTGAGGAATCAAACCCAGGGCTTCAGGAATGCAAGGCAAGCGCTTTACCACCTTCCCAGCCCCCTTTTTTAAAGTCAACAATCGAGCTAATATTTATCTTCATCTCATCCATACTTTTTTTTTTTGGTCGATCATGGGGCTTGAACTTAGGGCCTGGGCACTCCTTGAGCTCTTTTGTGTAAGGCTAGTGTTCTACCATTTTGATCCATGGTGTCACTTTTGGTGTTCTGGTGGTTAATTGGAGAGAAGGGTCTCTTAGACTTTCCTGCTTGGGCTGGCTTTGCACTGTGAGACTCAGATCTCAGCCTCCTGAGTAGCTAGGATTATAGTTGTGAGCCCCCAGTGCCCAGCTCCTTACCCATTCCTTTTATTCATTCTGAATTTGGAAAGGGAGAATGAACTGTATTGATTTATCAGCTTGAAGAATACCCAAACTAGACAGGTCTGATGGCTCATACCTTAGTTTCAGCTACTTAGGAGACAGAGATTAGGAAGATCAGAGTTTGAGGTAAGCCTGGGTAAAAAGGTAGTGAAATCCACATCTCAACAAGCTGAGGCTGATAGCATGTATCAACAGTCTGAGCTATGTAGGAAGATAGATAGATAGATAGATAGATAGATAGATAGATAGATAGATAGATAGATAGATAGATAGATATCTATATCTATATCTATCTATCTATCTATCTATCTATATATATATATATATATGGAGGTATGAGGTTGAGCAAAAACTTTGAGACTACATCTGAAAAATAGCTAAAGAAAAATGGTCTGGGTGGTTCAAAGGGTGCCTAGCAAGTGTGAATGCCTGGATTCAAACCAATTCACAATCTTTTTTCTGGTGTTCAAGAAAAAAGAGTGTACTCAATGACATTTAATGAAACCCAGTAAGAAAGATTTTGCTTGGACCATTGCAGTAGTTATAGAAATCATTGTAATAGAAACTTGCCATGGAGAGTAGAGACTGAGCTGCTGGGGGCAGGGGGAAGGAGAGAGGAAATGTATAGTCAAAGAGTAGAGCAGAGGTAGAAGATAGAAAATTATCTAAGAGGAAACACCAGGAGTAAGAGGGATTCTTGCTACACTAACCTAAGAAAGGGATCTTCTGAAAGACAGAAAGGAGTAACCAGGCTTCATGTGGGGGATGGTGGAGCATAAGAAACTGATCAGCTATTGGGGGTAATCAGATAATATCGATAAATAATAGACAGATAACAGTAGACAGGCCTGTTTGCTAAGAGTGGATGTCACCAGGAAGTACAGAGATGGCCCTGGTAGAATGTTCAGGAGCCTAACTGAAGTTGGACTAAGCCAATAATTTTTGTCACCAGCCACTACTATTATGACCATCACCATGCTGTGGAGTATTTATGAAGAAAGAGCCACTACCATCCCAGGGGGAACAATCAGAGAGGGTGGGGTGGGGAGGGGAGTAGGGAGTCTAAAGACTCACTTCATTGACTTTTGAGATCTGAAGCCCTGGATAAATTTATTGCCCAAATATAGACCTCAAAGTCCTGGCACTTCATTGTGTGTGAGTTAACAGATCATGGGAAGAACCTGAGATGACATAAGAATCTGTGATGAATAAGAGGTGCTCAATTGTAAGATGAATCATTCTCAAGTTCTGATGATCAGCCTAGTGACTACAGCCAGTCATGCATTCTGTATTATATCCTGGAAACTTACTAAGAAAATTGTAAGTGTTCTCATCCGCAATAAAAAGCAATCCAGGCAGGTGCCAGTTCTCACCCACAAATAAAAAGCAATCAAGGCAGGTGCTGTGGCTCAAGTGGTAGAGCGCTAGTCTTGAGCTGAAGAGCTGAGGGACAGTGCCCAGGCCCAGAGTTCAGGCCCCATGACCAGAACCTCCCCCCCACCCAAAAAAATAGATTGAATGACACAGCTTAGATGTGCCGCCATCTGGGCTTGCCAATTCTTTTCCCCTGGGTTCAATACTTAGTTCCTCGGGTCACAGGTCCAGCTGAATATCTTAGGCTTCCAGGTCATGTTCCTCTGTGGAAAAACAAGGAGACTGAAATTATGGCTGAGGTAACACAAAAAAGATGGATATAGGATGCCATTCCTGCCTCCCCGGGGAGGAGGGAGTAAAGGGGAGAGGAAAGGGTAAAGATGCTCCTTGAAACATATAGAATGAAAAACAAGGGTCCTCACTGTAACAATGAGATGTACAAGACACTAGGTGGAAAACAAATTTTACAACATCAGGGAGTGGGGAGGGGGGAGTTGGGGAGGTGGAAAGGGAAGGGATGGGAGGGGGAAAACAAAGGAGGAGGTAACAATGCTCGATAGGAAATGTACTCATTACCTTACTCATGTAACCTTAACTGCTCTGTATGGTATTTTTACAATTATATATATATATATATATATATATATACATATACATATACATATGTACATACATATATCTACATATATACATATATAATTGTAAAATTACCATACAGAATGGTGTATATATATTATTTATATATATATATTTATATATTATATATTTACATTTATATATAAATATATATATATAAAACAAGGGTCCTAAAATGTTATATATGGAGCTGGAAAAAAATAATTCAGTACCATATGATCACTTGTATCAATAGTTATTCTGAATATCTTTGTTAATGCTTTATTTTGATATTTTTGGACCTATACTCAAAGTTTGCTTTGTCCTCCATGTGTTTACTCCATGCCGGCCTTTGTAGATGGAACTCAGGGCACATGGTTCATGATGTAAAGTTCTGTTCTCTCCTCCAGAGAGTAACTGTCTCTCCTTCTCCCCAACTATGGCTACCCTAGGTGGTTGACACACATGGACCACATCACGAGGCTCCATTGACCTAGAAACCATAGGGTTGGGTCAGTGAGGACCTCAGGAAGGAGACTAGAGAGTGGAGGAGAATAAGGTGCCGACTTCTGTCCTCCAGCCTCCTTCTGCCAAGTCCACAGAAATGGAGTCCCCAGAGCAAATATCACAGCTCCTGTGCAGCCTTCTTTCCGGATCCTGATCATCATCTTGGTCCTGCCCTTTCAGGTCTAGGGTTGATCACAGGTGTGTGCTGGCATGCACGTCAACACCCCTTCTACACCTTCATTACCAAACATGACGGCTATGGTCTGCTGAGAGGCAGACATCTGATTAGTCCAACCCAGCCAATGGGACTGGAAAGTTTATTTTATCTGAGCTCTGGAACATATTAAACATTGCGAGAATTTCCTATTCTTTGAAGGTCAAAGGAGTAATCTCTAGTGCCCTCTTAGCCTAGTATTTCGGGGATGAGACTGTGCTAACAAATGCTTTACATTTTTCTCACGGTAGTCAAGTGTAACTGATCCTGCCTGGAACAACCATTCATGTCCTTTGGCATTTTAAATTATTAGCATGAAATTGGGTACAGAATTTTCTTTTACCATTTTCATCCATTTAGAAGTTGCCACTGGAACGATAAAAATATACATCATAACTAAAATAATTACAACTTAAAAAAAGAGAAAACTGAACTGGAGGAATGGTTAAAGTGGTAGAGCACTAGCCCTGAACAAAAGCAGAAGGCCCTGAGTTCAAGCCCTGGTATTGGCAAGCACACATACACACACACACACACACACACACACA